>NC_053024.1:508255625-508277266 GCF_003073215.2 Triticum urartu | reverse complement strand
TCGTATTGTCCTTCAGTTCCTGAAAAATCTCCGGTATCTCGAGGTTGTAGCTCCTCCAGCTTGGCTACTTTCAGCTTTTGGTTCCTGAGTTCTTCACGAAATGCTTCCTTGTCTAATACGGCTTCCTGGAGCTCCATCTTAAAATTCTTGATGTACTACTCCAGATCCTGGTGATACCCGGCTAAGGCTAAAACTTCATATTTTGCTGATAGATGCTACATCAGCCTTCTACCATCCAATCCTTCTGAAGAAATGCATGCTTAGCTCAGCTCGGTGACCATAGTATCAGTGGCGATGATATCATGGATAACCGTATTTCTGCCCTAGTCATTGCCTTGAGCTATCTTCCATAGTTGATATCTCATGTCTTAGGGTTTTCTTGAAAAACTTTGAGTTCTCATGCTCCATGTTCCGGTCTTTCTCTAATACACCTTGATCTCGGGTATTGATGGCTTCCTTCCTAGGTCATACAAATCTAGAAATTCTACAGGGCCTTCAAATTCTCCTAGTCTTTGGAGTCTTCAACCGTTGCAGTTTCCACTATTACAATGCACGATAAAATCCTCTTCATTCTGAAATGATCTTGGTTGTCTGATATCTTGTACTTCTTGGAGAGGTCTCATCAGTTGAATCTTCGTGTGGTCAAAAAGGGGGAAAGGGTATTTGGTCTCACTAAAAGGGAATGTTTGAATAAGCTCAGAAGAGAAGAGAGGTAAAAGATCCTTTTGAAAATAAAGTTGTAGAGAAAATATTTCCTATGGGCTTGACAGTTTCTAGGGGTCATGTCCTACAGTCAACATGTGCTCTGATACCATCTTGTAGCAACCCGACCTCAGACGGTCAAGTCTCTGTGCTTAAGTGTCATCCCTGGATCGGTATGCTGACACACACAATACTCGAGGATTTATAACAGAGGTAAATCACATGTATAAAAATAACATAAATACTATTACCTCAATCCAAATAGCAGAAGTAACAAGGTTGTGGATTCCCATCAACACCAACGGCAAAGTTGAGTGTAGAAATCATAACCCTAACGTATCACTTACTCGTCGTAAGATAATCCTGCAACATGAGACGTTGCAGCCACAAAGGGTCAGTACATTGAATGTACTAGCAAATTCACACCACAGAGAATGATGAACAATGGCTATCACTACATGCATATTTGGCTGGTGGAAAAGCTCTATGGTTATAAGGGTTTTGCGAAAAGCCAATTTTTCCCTACTGCAAAGGAATAAATTTTATTTAACTAACATGGTGGTCGTTAAACATTGAGAGTGTAGACACCCTCTCAATCCCAATTAAGCATTATCATTAAAACCCAACAAAATTAATTAAAGTCACATGATGAGATTCACATGATAATCCAAGTACTAGATACTCAAGTTGTCCATAACTGGGGACACGACTAACCATGATTAGTTTATACACTCTGCAGAGGTTTGCGCACTTTTCCCCACAAGACTCGATCTCCTCCGTTGGGATTCTCGAACTACATGGTGTTTGAGAAACGGATGACCGAGACATAGTCTTTCAGAAGTGCTAGCACCTTACGATCGGGTAGACCGTTACACCTACTTTCCCCTACATCTGCTAGTCTACCACTATAAGAGTTTGCACTACTTAATCAACTATGCTAGAGCCCATAGTAGCTTGTGGCTGCACACGGAAGTTTCTAGTATGAATAATCTCATGATCCCTTTGAGCCTGGGTGGCGGTCCAAAAGAAAAACAGACAATCGCTGGAATACCCAGGTGCCTCAATCCACCCAGATGTGTATTTAAGTTGCCACCTTAGATAAACCATTAATTAAACAAACTCACATCTGTCATGGATTTCACTCACCCAATCCACGTCTACTAGCATAGCATGGCATAATAAGCAAACGTAGAAGTAACTCCCAAGGGTTTGATAAATAACAGGTGATAGGTACTACCTCAACTACTTCCCAAACCCATAATTTAATTAGATCCTAATCATGCAATGTGTGAGGGTTGATCTAATGTAATAAAAACTGTGTAGTAGGAGGTATGATCAAAGTGTTACTTGCCTGCAATGTTGATGAAGATGATTCGCACTCAAAACTCTTGATAGTTCTACTCGTCACACTCCGGTCAATCTATCGTAAGCAAGCAATAGTAACCACACATAAGCAATCACTCAAATATCGGAGAGAACAAAGAAAACAATTCGGAAAACGTCAAAACCAAGCAAATAACTCTTGCAACGTAAAACAATTTCTAACAGTACCAAAATTATGTGAATTGGCCTTATCAGAAAGTTTAGGTCAAGAGCTTCGATTTGCAAAAAGAATCAACTAAATCGGAGTTATAAAACTCAAGTTATGATTAAAAGAAGTTTGAATATGAATCTGAACAAAATTCGAAATTTGAAAATTTTAAAAAGTTGATGTGATAGGTTCACTGGATAGGTGAAAACAAGACGAAGCTATAGGCGCTGGTTTCATCTAATTTGGATAAACGAGTAAAAGGTTATGGCTATTTGAAAAATCAGGGCCAAGTTGTTTTACAGAAGAAAAATAGTTACGGTTAAGGTCTAACGTATAAATACGTAGACTAATTGATAATCTAATTATTCTATCGTATTAGTCTAAGAATAATAAATTACTGAAGTATAAAAAAACAAAGAAAGATACTTTTATAAGGCAGAGAAAAGACGACTTTGAAGAGAAGAGACAATTTTCAGAAGTCGCGCCGGAGAGGAGAAATATATTTTTCTTAAATGAATCTAGTCAAATCAAAATATTGATTTAACCCGAATCGGATGATTTTTGGAGGCTCTATGGATATATATTTATTGGTGGAAAAGAGGTTTAGGGGTCAAAGGCTAGGCAATGTGGGACTAAATCTATACGTACCAGAAAAAATTTGAAAAAGATCGCATGGACTAAAAGTTCTGCCGGGCCGCGCGTGTATACTGGCGCGGCAGTTTTTTTAAAACAAAATTCGGCCTAAGAAAAAAAATGAAAAGGCTGGCTGTGCCTGGCCCATGTAGGAAAAAAAAGAAAGGACGCTCGCTGATACTATGATGCGCACATGTGCAACATTTAGGGACGGGCCGCACGTACAGTTTTTATTATTTGTTTTTTTAAACAGAAAGCAATAAACTAAAATCGAAAATAAAACTAAAACTTTATATAGGCATATTATATACCAAAATTTTCAGAAAACGATTTTCTACAAGCTGGACATTTTCCTAGCATTTGATAAAATTCACATAAATTCAAATAAATCAAACAGTGCTACTGGCCTACTAAAATCCAATAAAAATCATTTTAAAAATACCAAACTTATTTCAAAATTATTTATCTCCAATTTTTTGATGTAGGGAATCATGTTACCCTATTTTCCATATATTTTTATTTTGGAGAAAAATAATTTGAATAAAACCCAAATAACTCCAAATTGAAAATAATTTCAAAAGGACTTTAAATTTGATCCTTTAAAACTTCCAACTCGTATTTCATATATTTTGAAGAATTCATTTTATCTTCTCTCATGAAAATCATTGAGTTGTTTAAAGTTTCTGAATTTGAAGTATTTCCAAGTAAAATTCAAATCTTTTCAAAAACCCCTTTTCATTTAAATAAATGGAAGAAGTCATATCATCTTCTCTCGAGGGTTTTGTATTTGAAAAGAATTTAAATCCACGGAGATCAAAATGCAAAAAGGTGAAAGTTTTGGAAAGTCCTTTTATTCCCTCTCATTTAACTTTCAAAAAGTTTCGAATTTCACTCAATCAATCACACAACAATCAAACAAACAATCAATCTATCTATTTATTATAACATTCCAAAATTTAGAATTTTGGGAAGTTACAAACTTTACAAGGTTACATTGCTCGCACATATCTTGCAACTGATGCTTTGCATTGCTTCTACTTTGTTGAACTGCCATTAGCTTAGTTTACACATCGTGTATGTGAAAACGCCCTAGCTTAGTTTACACATCGTGTATGTGAATACCCCCTGCCTATCCATTTTCAGTACATATTCCATCTGTCATCATACCATATTTATCCATTCAAATAGTATTCTTGTGTATCAGACGTTCAAAAGGAAGAGGGCGATTGCTGATCGTGGAGGAGCACACGCAAAGTATTTGGAAAAGGTAGTGGCACCTTATAAATCAAATAGCCCATTAGGTGTAGTTGCAATATCACCTGACCCACAAAATACCCCAACTCTTGCAGACTCTAGCCCTACTACACTGGTCATTTTTGATGCCCCAACTCAGCAGACCTCAACTGCAGCAAACAGTATGATTATGCCAGTTGGCATAGCACCAGCTGTACGATGGAAAACCCCCATTCCAGCAAAGAGTACACCAAATCCAGTTGCCAAATCCCTTTTCGAACCAGAGAGAGCCCCAATTGCAGCAAATAGGACCATGTTCCATTTCTTCCCAATTTAGAAGACGAAGCTTATGTTGTTGCCAGGAACTTTGTGTGCATCTTTCCTTCATGGAAAGATTATACCACAGACACAGAACAATTTCCAATCTTCCTCTGCAACTTACGCGTAAGTAATGTACTAATGTTATTCATGGTCATTACTGCATATATTTCTGCTGACAGAAGACACAAGATTTCATTCTTTCTGATGACGAGTGGTTGCGCTTTTCAAGCACTTGTTGATGAAGTATCGTTCCTATCCGAGGCAAGCGCACTTCGATGGCAAGCCTCTGAACGAAATTTCTGTAAAGTCTCCGGTGCTACATTTATCCGACGGTGACTGGAATAATCTTGTTACACATTGGTCTCGGCTGCAGCGTAAGGTACTGTCTATGATATCACATCACAATTTGAACTACATTTCTGCATTTGCCTTAATGTCTCACTTGTACGAAAACTGTTAGCAGAAGAACATTCGTTCTCAAGGGACCACAGAATCTCGCAACTATACTGCACACTGCATTGCTCTTGTGAGTACCTCTTGCCCTGTATGACCGTACTTACTTTCATAGTTGTTTGATTATGTAGCATCACTGCACATGTTAGCCTCATAATCGTCCATTTGGCGGACATTATAAGATCCGTATGGACTCTTACATAAATTTAGAATCAACCCAATGCTTTTGAAGAGGTTTAGCTCTGCAGTCCTCTTGTAAGGACTGAACGTGGTCTATCACTGTACTTACATTAACAGCTACTCCCTCCGTCCCATAATATAAGAACGTTTTGTACAGTACACCAGTGTTCAAAACACTCTTGTATTATGGGAAGAGGGATTGGTTCATTTTGTAGCATTCTGCATCTTATCTCCCTCGCCCACCATTTACTAAAAAAGATCAGATCTATATTTAATCTTACCAACAAGTAGAATACACAGACAATGCCAGTGCAGAAGTGTAGCCCATTGCTCTTGTCAGTACATTTTGTCCTGTAACGCTTGTACTTCCAGGGATTAGTAGTTGATTATGTAGCATCAATCTGCATCTTATCTTCATTATCCTCTACGCCTTCTAGTATTATCATATCTATAATTACTCTCTACAAAATGTAGAGTATAGGCAATGCTTATGAAGAAGATTCTGTGCTGAAATTCTTGAGTTATCCTTCCCTTGCCATGGAGAAGGGCATTATAAAGCCGGTGTTAACTGTTAATGTAAGTCAGTCCTTCTAAAGCCTTTATCCTCAACTGCTGTTTAATTTGCTCATACTCCCTATCGTTTACTGCTGTTTAGTTTGCTGTTTCTACCAAAATGCATGTTCGTAAGAACCGTAAGTTCTAAGTTTTACTTGTAAAACCAAATTCCTTATTCATACCATGCACATTACTTAATACTCCCTATATGTATGCTTGTTTTTGTGGATCTATAATCCAGTGTGTGGTGAAGCAGCCCATGTTTGCACCTTGTCATCTCCTGTTTTATCTTACTGATGTGGCTGATGATATGAACAACATGCCATGCACATTATCCAAAATAGATACAATGATTTTCTTTGCCCTTCATCTATGCTTGTTATGTTGACATGGTAATCCAGTAGTGTGGTGAAGCTCCCCGCATTATGAACAATGCCAAATTATGCTATTGATATTTTGAACATACTCTTTATTTTCTAATTTGAAATTGGATAGAATTGACAGAACAGTTATCATCTTTGTTTATACACGTGCAAAACCTGTCATCTCTCTGCTTTGTTTCAGGGTGATATGCCTGATGGCATGCACAAGTCTGCTGAAGGCTGTGAGACAAACCCAACATATATTGCAGCAAAGAAGGCAAAACATCTTGAAGATAGCGAGACAACCCCAAAGTCTTGTCTTGATGCAGTGTTCAAGTTACTTGAGACTAACAGTCAGACAAGCTCACAGAATTCGTTGTCTGAATCAGTTCGACTTCTTCAGTCCCAAGTTCTAGTAGAAAGGCATTCTGCAACTCAACTTTGACTTGAAGTCCTATCTCTAAGAAAGATTGCGGAGAACACCAATGAGAACCTCATCGCTAAACAGCTACACCTGGAAGCTATGACCGACATGCTAGGCCGGTCTCACAGCCTTGCTCAGCAGCTTGAGCAGCAGTTCCCCCGCAAGGCTAACCTTTCTGGAACTGTCTTGGAAGTGGTCTTGGTTCAGTATTATTTTGTTACACTACAATGATGCCCAGTTTTTGCAATCTGCTTCTTCGTTGCGCTTTATGATCATTGGTGGCGAACTTTGATGCCCAGTGGATGTAATATATCGTAAATCCTTTATTGTGTAGTGTAGGTTTATTCTTAGTTACTATGTCGTAATTTCTTTATTGTATAGAGTAGGTTTGTTCTTAATTCCTACTAGTTACGCAGCAGCCCGAATTGAACCCCGGCCCATGATTATGCGAATCAAATCACAGGCTTTTAACAGGCCAAAATTGTCTGGGTCCTTGTTTGGCCCAATCAGATATCGGCTGCGAGCAGGCCGGATGCAAACCGGGCCGTAGTTAGGCCCAACTATATGACGGGCTTTTAACAGGCCGAAATTAATATAGGGCCAAAATGTTAAACGGGCCCTTAACAGGCCAAAACTAGTATCAGTCTGAATTACTAAGTGGGCCTTTAGCAAGTGGGCCCAAAAGCATAGTGTCCAGTTGACGGGACGAATCTGATATGGGCCATAATTGAGCCCAAAGCCTCTTAAAGGGTCGGACCTGATCTGGGCCGTAATTTGGCCCAGAATGTGGTAGGCTTTTAATGGGCCTGATCTCATATGGGCCACTATTAGGCCCGGAGTGTGGCAGGCCATTAATGGACCGGATCAAATATGGGCCGGCATTTGGCCCAAAACATGGCAGCCAGTTAAGGGCCGGCCTACTAGGGTCCTCAAAATCTTGTGGGACCTACAGCTGGGCCGGCCCATTAATGTCGGCGAAATATCGTGGGCCTTTAGCTGGGCCGACCCATTATGACCCGCAAGAATCTTGTGGGCCTTTACCCGGGCCGGCCCATTATGGCACACAAAAATCTTTGTGGGCCTTTACCTGGGCCGACCCATTATGACCCCGCAAAATCTTAGTGAGCCTTTAGCTGGGCCAGCCCATTATGGTCCGACAAAATCTCGTGGGCCTTTAGCTGGGCCGGCCCATTATGGTCCGCAAAATCTTGTGGGCCTTAGTTGGGCCGGCCCATTTAAACTTGTTGGGCCGTGCCATGTGTCGATGTATCATAGGCGCCTTCTGTCCAGTGAGTGGATGACATATTGTCTCGAGGAATGAGCGACACGTGTTTCCTCTAGCCAATGATGATTTTACACGTGGAAAATCCCCATTGGTCAGGGCTATTAACGGGTTATCGGATCCAAAACCCGACCCGATATCTTAGGCGTTCCGTTATGGTGCATGCCACGTGTCGGTCACCCTTGACGAAAGCACTTCTGTGACGCGCGATTTATTGTCATGGCAAGTGGACACTTCCATGATGATAATTTTGGTAATGTCATGGAACACTTCTACGACAACACAGGTATGACTATCTTGATTCTGTCATAAATTTGTCATGGATGTACATGCATGACAAAAAAAGTGACCTACTGTGACAAACACGTATCATCACAGAAGTGTATTTTTTTTGTAGTGTATGGACGAAGCATAGGGAACATCTTTCATCTTCTCTCTATCTTGTGCGGTGGTCGGGCATTGAGTCTTACTCAACTTTACACCTTGTAACACAGGCAAGAACCCTTTCTTTGCTTGATCCATTTTGAACTTCTTCAAAACTTTGTCAAGGTATGTGCTTTGTGAAAGTCCAATTAAACGTCTTGATCTATCTCTATAGATCTTGATGCCCAATATATAAGCAACTTCACCGAGGTCTTTCATTGAAAAACTCTTATTCAAATATCCCTTTATGCTATCCAGAAATTCTATATCATTTCCAATCAGCAATATGTCATCCACATATAATATCAGAAATGCTACAGAGCTCCCACTCACTTCTTGTAAATACAGGCTTCTCCAAAAGTCTGTATAAAACCAAATGCTTTGATCACACTATCAAAGCGTTTATTCCAACTCCGAGAGGCTTGCACCAGTCCATAAATGGATCGCTGGAGCTTGCACACTTTGTTAGCTCCCTTTGGATCGACAAAACCTTCCGGTTGCATCATATACAACTCTTCTTCCAGAAATCCATTCAGGAATGCAGTTTTGACATCCATTTGCCAAATTTCATAATCATAAAATGCGGCAATTGCTAACATGATTTGGACAGACTTAAGCATCGCTACGGGTGAGAAGGTCTCATCGTAGTCAATCCCTTGAACTTGTCGAAAACCTTTTGCAACAAGTCGAGCTTTATAAGACAGTAACATTACCGTCAGCGTCAGTCTTCTTCTTGAAGATCCATTTATTCTCAATGGCTTGCCGATCATCGGGCAAGTCAACCAAAGTCCAAACTTTGTTCTCACACATGGATCCCATCTCAGATTTCATGGCCTCAAGCCATTTTGCGGAATCTGGGCTCACCATCGCTTCTTCATAGTTCGTAGGTTCGTCATGGTCTAGCAACATAATTTCCAGAACAGGATTACCATAGAACTCTGGTGCGGATCTTACTATGGTTGACCTACGAGGTTCAGTAACAACTTGATCTGAAGTTTCATGACCATCATCATTAACTTCCTCACTAATTGGTGTAGGTGTCGCAGAAACCAGTTTTTATGATGAACTACTTTCCAATAAGGGAGCAGGTATAGTTACCTCATCAAGTTCTACTTTCCTCCCACTCACTTCTTTCGAGAGAAACTCCTTCTCTAGAAAGATTCTGAATTTAGTAACAAAAGTCTTTCCTTCGGATCTGTGATAGAAGGTGTACCCAACTGTCTCTTTTGGGTATCTTATGAAGACACATTTTTCCGATTTGGGTTCGAAGCTTATCAGGTTGAAGCTTTTTCACATAAGCATCGCAGCCCCAAACTTTAAGAAACGACAACTTTGGTTTCTTGCCAAACCACAGTTCATAAGGCGTCGTCTCAACGGATTTTGATGGTGCCCTATTTAACGTGAATGCGGCCGTCTCTAGAGCGTATCCCCAAAACGATAGCGGTAAATCAGTAAGAGACATTATAGATCGTACCATATCTAGTAAAGTACGATTACGACGTTCGGACACACCATTACGCTGTGGTGTTCCGGGTGGCGTGAGTTGCGAAACTATTCCACATTGTTTCAAATGAAGACCAAACTCGTAACTCAAATATTCTCCTCCACGATCAGATCGTAGGAATTTTATTTTCTTGTTACGATGATTTTCAACTTCACTCTGAAATTCTTTGAACTTTTCAAATGTTTCAGACTTGTGTTTCATTAAGTAGATATACCCATATCTGCTTAAGTCATCTGTGAAGGTGAGAAAATAATGATGTCCGCCACGAGCCTCAATATTCATTGGACCACATACATCTGTATGTATGATTTCTAACAAATTTGTTGCTCTCTCCATAGTACCGGAGAACGGTGTTTTTGTCATCTTACCCATAAGGCACGGTTCGCAAGTACCAAGTGATTCATAATCAAGTGGTTCTAAAAGCCCATCAGTATGGAGTTTCTTATGCGCTTTATACCAATATGACCTAAACGGCAGTGCCACAAATAAGTTGCACCATCATTATCAACTCTACATCTTTTGGTTTCAACACTATGAATATGTGTGTCACTACTATCGAGATTTAATAAGAATAGACCACTCTTTAAGGGTGCATGACCATAAAAGATATTACTCATGTAAATAGAACAACCATTATTCTCTGATTTAAATGAATAACCGTCTCGCATTAAACAAGATCCAGATATAATGTTCATGCTTAACGCTGGCACCAAATAACAATTATTTAGGTCTAATATTAATCCCGAAGGTAGATGTAGAGGTAGCATGCCGACTGCGATCACATCGACTTTGGAACCATTTCCCACGCGCATCGTCACCTCGTCCTTAGCCAATCTTCGCTTAATCCGTAGTCCCTGTTTCGAGTTGCAAATATTAGCAACAGAACCAGTATCAAATACCCAGGTGCTACTACGAGCATTAGTAAGGTACACATCAATAACATGTATATCACATATACCTTTGTTCACCTTGCCATCCTTCTTATCCGCCAAATACTTGAGGCAGTTCCGCTTCCAGTGACTAGTCTGCTTGCAGTAGAAGCACTCAGTTTCAGGCTTAGGTCCAGGTTTGGGTTTCTTCTCTTGAGCAGCAACTTGTTTGCTGTTCCTTTTGAAGTTCCCCTTCTTCTTCCCTTTGCCCTTTTTCTTGAAACTAGTGGTCTTGTTGACCATCAACACTTGATGCTCCTTCTTGATTTCTACCTCTGCAGCTTTCAGCATTGCGAAGAGCTCGGGAATAGTCTTATTCATCCCTTGCATATTATAGTTCATCACGAAGCTCTTGTAGCTTGGTGGCAGTGATTGGAGAATTCTGTCAATGACGCTATCATCTGGAAGATTAACTCCCAATTGAATCAAGTGATTATTATACCCAGACATTTTGAGTATATGCTCACTGACAGAACTGTTCTCCTCCATCTTACAGCTATAGAACTTATTGGAGACTTCATATCTCTCAATCCGGGCATTTGCTTGAAATATTAACTTCAACTCCTGGAACATCTCATATGCTCCATGACGTTCAAAACGTTGTTGAAGTCCCGATTCTAAGCCATAAAGCATGGCACACTGAACTATCGAGTAGTCATCAGCTTTGCTCTGCCAGACGTTCATAACATCTGGTGTTGCTCCAGCAGCAGGCCTGGCACCCAGCGGTGCTTCCAGGACGCAATTCTTCTGTGCAGCAATGAGGATAATCCTCAAGTTACGGACCTAGTCCGTGTAATTGCTACCATCATCTTTCAACTTTGCTTTCTCAAGGAACGCATTAAATTCAACGGAACAACATCACGGGCCATCTATCTACAATCAAACATGAATAAGCAAGATACTATCAGGTACTAAGTTCATGATAAATTTAGGTTCAATTAATCATATTACTTAAGGAACTCCCACTTAGATAGACATCCCTCTAATCCTCTAAGTGATTACGTGATCCAAATCAACTAAACCATGTCCGATCATCACGTGAGATGGAGTAGTTTCATTGGTGAACATCGCTATGTTGATCATATCTACTATATGATTCATGCTCGACCTTTCGGTCTCCGTGTTCTGAGGCCATATCTGTATATGCTTGGCTCGTCAAGTATAACCTGAGTATTCCGCATGTGCAACTGTTTTGCACCCGTTGTATTTGAACGTAGAGCCTATCACACCCGATCATCACGTGGTGTCTCGGCACGAAGAACTTTCACAACAGTGCATACTCAGGGAGAACACTTCTTGATAATTAGTGAGAGATCATCTTATAATGCTACCGTCAATCAAAGCAAGATAAGATGCATAAAAGATAAACATCACATGCAATCAATATAAGTGATATGATATGGCCATCATCATCTTGTGCTTGTGATCTCCATCTTCGAAGCACCGTCATGATCACCATCGTCACCGGCGCGACACCTTGATCTCCATCGTAGCATCGTTGTCGTCTCGCCAATCTTATGCTTCCACGACTATCGCTACCGCTTAGTGATAAAGTAAAGCATTACAGCGCGATTGCATTGCATACAATAAAGCGACAACCATATGGCTCCTGCCAGTTGCCGATAACTCGGTTACAAAACATGATCATCTCATACAATAAAATTTAGCATCATGTCTTGACCATATCACATCACAACATGCCCTGCAAAAACAAGTTAGACGTCCTCTACTTTGTTGTTGCAAGTTTTACGTGGCTGCTACGGGCTTAAGCAAGAACCAATCTTACCTACGCATCAAAACCACAACGATAGTTTGTCAAGTTGGTGCTGTTTTAACCTTCGCAAGGACCGGGCGTAGCCACACTCGGTTCAACTAAAGTTGGAGAAACTGTCACCCACTAGCCACCTTTGTGCAAAGCACGTCGGGAGAACCGGTCTCGCGTAAGCGTACGCGTAATGTCGGTCCGGGCCGCTTCGTCCAACAATACCGCCGAACCAAAGTATGACATGCTGGTAAGCAGTATGACTTATATCGCCCACAACTCACTTGTGTTCTACTCGTGCATATAACATCAACACATAAAACCTAGGCTCGGATGCCACTGTTGGGTTTCGTAGTAATTTCAAAAAATTTCCTACGCACACGCAAGATCATGGTGATGCATAGCAACGAGAGGGGAGAGTGTGATCTACATACCCTTGTAGATCGACAACGGAAGCATTAGCACAACGTGGTTGATGTAGTCGTACGTCTTCACGGCCCGACCGATCAAGCACCGAAACTACGGCACCTCCGAGTTCTAGCACACGTTCAGCTCGATGACGATCCCCGGACTCCGATCCAGCAAAGTGTCGGGGAAGAGTTCCGTCAGCACGACGGCGTGGTGACGATCTTGATGTTCTACCGTCGCAGGGCTTCGCCTAAGCACCGCTACAATATTATCGAGGATTATGGTGGAAGGGGGCACCGCACACGGCTAAGAATATGATCACGTGGATCAACTTGTGTGTCTAGGGGTGCCCCCTGCCCCCGTATATAAAGGAGCAAGGGGTGCGGCCGGCCAGGAGGAGGGCGCGCCAGGAGGAGTCCTACTCCCACCGGGAGTAGGATTCCCCCCTTTCCTAGTTGGAATAGGATTCGGGAGGGGGAAAGAGGAGAGAGAGAAGGAAGGGGGGGCGCCGCCCCCTCTCCTTGTCCTATTCGGACTAGGGGGGAGGGGCGCGCGGCCCAGCCCTGGCCACCTCTCCTCTCTTCCACTAAAGCCCACTAAGGCCCATATACCTCCCGGGGGGTTCCGGTAACCTCCCGGTACTCCGGTAAAATCCCGATTTCACCCGGAACACTTCCGATATCCAAATATAGGCTTCCAATATATCAATCTTTATGTCTCGACCATTTCGAGACTCCTCGTTATGTCCGTGATCACATCCGGGACTCCGAACTAACTTCGGTACATCAAAACTCATAAGCTCATAATATAACTGTCATCGAAACCTTAAGCGTGCGGACCCTACGGGTTCGAGAACAATGTAGACATGACCGAGACACATCTCCGGTCAATAACCAATAGCGGAACCTGGATGCTCATATTGGCTCCTACATATTCTACGATGATCTTTATCGGTCAGACCGCATAACAACATACGTTGTTCCCTTTGTCATCGGTATTTACTTGCCCGAGATTCGATCGTCGGTATCTCAATACCTAGTTCAATCTTCGTTTACCGGCAAGTCTCTTTACTCGTTTCTTAATACATCATCTCGTAACTAACTCATTAGTTGCAATGCTTGCAAGGCTTATGTGATGTGCATTACCGAGAGGGCCCAGAGATACCTCTCCGACAATCGGAGTGACAAATCCTAATCTAAAATACGCCAACCCAACATGTACCTTTGGAGACACCTGTAGAGCTCCTTTATAATCACCCAGTTACTTGTGACTTTTGGGTAGCACACAAAGTGTTCCTCCGGTAAACGGGAGTTGCATAATCTCATAGTCATAGGAACATGTATAAGTCATGAAGAAAGCAATAGCAACATACTAAACTGATCGGGTGCTAAGCTAATGGAATGGGTCATGTCAATCACATCATTCTCCTAATGATGTTGATCCCATTAATCAAATGACAACACATGTCTATGGTTAGGAAACATAACCATCTTCGATTAACAAGCTAGTCAAGTAGAGGCATAGTAGTGACGTTTGGTTTGTCTATGTACTCACACAAGTATTATGTTTCCAGATAATACAATTCTAGCATGAATATAAACATTTATCATGATATAAGGAAATAAATAATAAAATTATTATTGCCTCTAGGGCATATTTCCTTCAATAATTCCTATTTGCAACAATAAGAACATCATTAATTCTTCCCATAGGTTTCTTAATAGTGGAATCCGCAAGGTGCAAGTTTAGAGAGCAATCATCAAAATCACGGAAACCTAACAAATCACACAAAGTCTTTGGAATCGTGGAAACACTAGCACCCAAATCACATAAAGCATAGCATTCATGATATTTAATTTTAATTTTAATAGTTGGTTCCCACTCATCATAAAGTTTTAGGGATAGAAACTTCCAATTCAAGTTTTTCTTCATAAGATTGCATCAAGGCATCAACGATATGTTTAGTAAACGCTTTATTTTGACTATAAGCGTGAGGAGAATTTAGCACGGATTGCAACAAGGAAATACAATCAATCAAAGAGCAATTTTCATAGTTAAATTCCTTGAAATCCATAATAGTGGGTTTAGCAACATCTAGGGTTTTAATTTCTTCAATCCCACTTTTATCAATTTTAGCATCAAGATCAACAAATTCTGAATTCTTGGAATGCCTTCTAGGTAAAGGTGGATCATATTCAGTCCCATCATTATCATATTCATATTGCAAAACAAAGATTTAATAGGGGACACATCAATAACTTTTAGATCTTCATCTTTATTTTCATAGGAACTAGAAGAACACGCTCTTATAAAGGCATCTTTCTTAGCATGCATCCTAGCGGTTCTTTCTTTGCACTCATCAATGGAAATTCTCATGGCTTTGAGAGACTCATTGATATCATGCTTAGGTGGAATAGATCTAAGTTTCAAAGAATCAACATCAAGATAAATTCTATCAACGTTCCTAGCCAAATCATCAATCTTAAGCAATTTTTCTTCAATCATAGCATTAAAATTCTTTTGCGAAGTAATAAATTCTTTAATATTAGATTCAAAATCAGAGGGCATCTTATTATAATTTCCATAAGAATTGTTGTAGGAATTACCATAATTATTAGAGGGATTACTAGGATAAGGCCTAGGATTGAAATTTCCTCTATACGCGTTGTTACCAAAATTGTTCCTACCAACAAAATTCACATCCATAGATTCATTATTATTCTCAATCAAAGTAGACAAGGGCATATCATTAGGATCAGAAGAAACACTCTTATTAGCAAATAATTTCATAAGTTCATCCATCTTTCCACTCAAAACATTAATTTCTTCTATCGCATGCACCTTTTTATTAGTAGATCTTTCAGTATGCCATTGAGAATAATTAACCATAATATTATCTAGGAGTTTAGTAGCTTCTCCTAAAGTGATTTCCATAAAAGTGCCTCCCGCGGCCGAATCTAAAAGATTTCTAGAAGCAAAATTCAATCCGGCAATAAATTCTGAACAATCATCCACAAATTTAAACCATGAGTAGGGCAATTACGTATCATTAATTTCATTCTCTCCCAAGCTTGTGCAACATGTTCATGATCAAGTTGCTTAAAGTTCATAATATCATTTCTAAGAGAGATGATCTTAGCGGAGGAAAATACTTAGAGATAAAAGCATCTTTGCACTTATTCCATGAATCAATACTATTTTTAGGCAAAGACGAAAACCAAGCTTTAGCACGATCTCTAAGCGAAAAAGGAAATAGCTTCAATTTAACAATATCATTATCCACATCTTTCTTCTTTTGCATGTCACACAAATCAACGAAGCTATTTAGATGGGTAGCGACATCTTCACTAGGAAGGCCGGAAAACGGATCTTTCATGACAAGATTCAGCAAAGCAGTATTAATTTCACAAGATTCAGCATCGGTAAGAGGAGCAATCGGAGTGCTAATAAATCATCATGTTGTTGGTATTGGTGAAGTCAC
This sequence comes from Triticum urartu, assembly GCF_003073215.2. NCBI lineage: Eukaryota > Viridiplantae > Streptophyta > Magnoliopsida > Poales > Poaceae > Triticum > Triticum urartu. The sequence continues at coordinate 508,261,083 of NC_053024.1, read as the reverse complement.
ACAATTTAGTATTATCTTGAGCCATCGTGACAAGCAAGCAAACTAACACACAAGCAAACAAAAAGCAAGCGGGCAAAAAGAGGCAAATAGAGAAAGAGAGGGAGGATAGAGAGAGAGGGCGAATAAAACGGCAAGGGTGAAGTGGGGAGAGGAAAACGAGAGGCAAATGGCAAATAATGTAATGCGGGAGATAAGGGTATGTGATGGGTACTTGGTATGTTGACTTTTGCATAGACCTCCCCGGCAACGGCGCCAGAAATCCTTCTTGCTACCTCTTGAGCACTGCGTTGGTTTTCCCCGAAGAGGAAGGGATGATGCAGCAAAGTAGCGTAAGTATTTCCCTCAGTTTTTGAGAACCAAGGTATCAATCCAGTAGGAGGCTACGCGCGAGTCCCTCGTACCTGCACAAAACAAATAAATCCTCGCAACCAACGCAAATAGGGGTTGTCAATCCCTATAAGGCCACTTACGAGAGTGAGATCTGATAGATATGATAAGATAATATTTTTGGTATTTTTATGATAAAAGATGCAAAGTAAAATAAAGGCAAAGTAAATAGCAAAGGAAATAACTAAGTAGTAGGAGATCAATATGATAAAGATAGACCCGGGGCCATAGGTTTCACTAGTGGCTTCTCTCGAGAGCATAAGTATTCTACGGTGGGTGAACAAATTACTGTTGAGCAATTGACAGAATTGAGCATAGTTATGAGAATATCTAGGTATGATCATGTATATAGGCATCACGTCCGAGACAAGTAGACCGACTCCTGCCTGCATCTACTACTATTACTCCACTCGTCGACCGCTATCCAGCATGCATCTAGAGTATTAAGTTAAAACAGAGTAACGCCTTAAGCAAGATGACATGATGTAGAGGGATAGACTCATGCAATATGAAGAAAACCCCATCTTGTTATCCTCGATGGCAACAATACAATACGTGCCTTGCTGCCCCTACTGTCACTGGGAAAGGACACCGCAAGATTGAACCCAAAGCTAAGCACTTCTCCCATTGCAAGAAAGATCAATCTAGTAGGCCAAACCAAACTGATAATTCGAAGAGACTTGCAAAGATAACCAATCATACATAAAAGAATTCAGAGAAGAATCAAATATTATTCATAGATAGACTTGATCATAAACCCACAATTCATCGGTCTCAACAAACACACCGCAAAAAGAAGATTACATCGAATAGATCTCCACAAGAGAGGGGGAGAACATTGTATTGAGATCCAAAAAGAGAGAAGAAGCCATCTAGATACTAACTATGGACCCGTAGGTCTGAGGTAAACTACTCACACTTCATCGGAGGGGCTATGGTGTTGATGTAGAAGCCCTCCGTGATCGATGCCCCCTCCGGGAGCTCCGGAACAGGCCCCAAGATGGGATCTCGTGGATACAGAAAGTTGCGGCGGTGGAATTAGGGTTTTGGCTCATTCTGATCGTTTGGGGGTACGTAGGTATATATAGGAGGAAGGAGTACGTCGGTGGAGCAACAGGGGGCCCACGAGGGTGGAGGGCGCGCCTGGGAGGGGGGGTAGGCGCGCCCCCTACCTCGTGGCCTCCTCTTTTCTTTCTTGACGTAGGGTCCAAGTCTCCCGGGTCTTGTTCGTTGAGAAAATCACGTCCCCGAAGGTTTCATTCCGTTTGGACTCCGTTTGATATTCCTTTTCTTCGAAACCCTAAAACAGGCAAAAACAACATTCTGGGCTGGGCCTCCGGTTAATAGGTTAGTCCCAAAAATAATATAAAAGTGGATAATAAAGCCCAATAATGTCCAAAACAGTAGATAATATAGCATGGAGCAATAAAAAATTATAGATACGTTGGAGACGTATCACAGTCGACGACAACGGCAATTATTTCCACCGGAACCACAAATATACCGCACTCCGATTCAAAATCTTAGTGCTGCAGCCCATATAGCAGAATCCATTCAGCCGTCCCAGTCGGAAGCTGGTAGGGGTTTAATGCAAATCAGAGCGCTGCTCCGAGCAGCAGGAGAGCAGAACACGACAGTTTCTCAGTCGCGCAACAGGATCCATAGGAGATCTGTGGTGGTTGATACCATCCAGTCAGCTCACAGCCCAAGATCGCCTCCGCGGCGTGAGGGACGTGGACATCGTCAAGGGCAGTATTTGGGTAGGAATCATGAGCAACAAGATCGTCGGCTCGACCGCGATGACCGCCGTCGAGTGCCTATGATACGTCTCCAATGTATCTATAATTTTTTATTGTTCCATGCTATTATATTATCTGTTTTGGATGTTAATGGGCTTTATTTTACACTTTTATATTATTTTTGGGACTAACCTATTAACCGGAGGCCCAACCCAAATTGGTGTTTTTTTTGCCTATTTCAATGTTTCGAAGAAAAGGAATATCAAACGAAGTCCAAACGGAATGAAACCTTCGGGAACGTAATTTTCTCAAAAAACGTGATCCAGGAGACTTGGAGTGGGCGTCAAGAAACAATCGAGGAGGTCGGAAAATAATACTGAGAGATTGTAGGATATGGGGGGAGCGTCGCCGTTACCCCCTGGGCGCCCCCTACGATCCCTATGGGCCCTCCTCATATGAATTCGGATAGGTTATTTCTTTACAAGAACGGCTGCCAATATACTGGAGTACCGTCCGCCTATGTGTTCCTAACCTATAATAAGTCCAGTACCCCGCGGGAATACAATGCCGATATCAGGAGCGACCGGACACGAAACAGACCCGTCTAATCCTCCCCACCGCACACCAATTTTGAACCTTCTGTACCCGAGGAGATCCCATCTTGGGGCCTGTTCCGGAGCTCCGCCGGAAGAGGGCCGTCATCACGGAGGGCTTCTACATCATCCTAGCCCCTCCGATGAAGTGTGAGTAGTTTACCTCAGACCTTCGGGTCCATAGTTAGTAGCTAGATGGCTTCTTCTCTCTCTTTGAATCTCAATACAAAGTTCTCCCCCTCTCTCATGGAGATCTATTCAATGTAATCTTCTTTTTGCGGTGTGTTTCTTGAGAACGATGAATTGTGGGTTTATGATCAAGTCTATCTATGAATAATATTTGAATCTTCTCTGAATTCTTTTATGCATGATTGGTTATCTTTGCAAGTCTCTTCGAATTATCCATTTGGTTTGGCCAACTAGATTGGTAGTTCTTGCCATGGGAGAAGTGCTTAGCTTTGGGTTTGATCTTGCGGTGTCCTTACCCAGTGACAGAAGGGGCAGCAAGGCACGTATTGTATCGTTGCCATCGAGGATAACAAGATGGGGTTTATTTCATGTTGCATGAATTTATCTCTCTACATCATGTCATCTTGCTTAAGGCATTACTCTGTTTTTAACTTAATACTCTAGATGCATGCTGGATAGCGGTCGATGAGTGGAGTAATAGTAGTAGATGCAGAATCGTTTCGATCTACTTGTCACGGACGTGATGCCTATATACATGATCATGCCTAGATATTCTCATAATTATGCACAATTCTATCAATTGCTCAATAGTAATTTCTTCACCCACCATAGAATACTTATGCTCTTGAGAGAAGCCACTAGTGAAACCTATGGCCCCCGGGTCTATTCTCATCATATCAATCTCCATCACTTTTATATTGCTTTTCTATTTACTTTGCCTTTACTTTTTTTACTTTGCATCTTTATATCAAAAATACCAAAAATATTCTATCTATCAGATCTCACTCTCGTAAGTGACCATGAAGGGCTTGACAACCCCTAATCGCATTGGTTGCAAGTAGCTATCGCTTTGTGTAGGTACGAGGGACTTGAGCGTGGTCTCCTACTGGATTGATACCTTGGTTCTCAAAAACTGAGGGAAATACTTACGCTACGCTGCTGCATCATCCCTTCCTCTTCGGGGAAAACCAACGCAAGCTCAATACATAGCATAGGCCCACAAGTCAGCCTCCCACCAAGGTGGGTCCCAGCTAGCCGGGGGAGTATTCATTTTTTTGTGTGTAATATGGAGGCACTTCCGGTGGGTCCGAGCTGACAGCGGGGGGAACATTTTTTCGTGAAATACGGTGGCTCGTCCAGTGGGTCCCAGCAGTCAGGGGGAAACTATTTTTTTCGCAAAATACTGGTGGCCCGTCCGGTGGGTCCCTGCTGTCAGGTGGAGCAATAATTATTTTCCGCGTAATAAGGAGGCACTTCCTTGCGGCTGCCGTGGACCCAGCTGTCAGCCTCTCCACGTACAGTACTCTTCCGATGGAAGTCGGTCATTGACCACATTGACCATGCCGCGCCGAGAGCACCACGGCGGTGGACAACGACGAGGCATAGGAAGGGGACGATGCGGAGCCGGGGAAGACGCGGCAGTGGATGCCCACGCGGAGAGGAGTACGAGCGTTCACCGGTTCGGCTGCGGTGTGAGACTGCCATCGCCGCAGAATAACAGGGGGTGTGGGTGAGTAGAGGGATGCCCTAGCCAGCGGTGGGAGTAGTAGGGGCGTTGAGGCCTGCGCGGCAGCACAGCCAGCCACGGGAGGCGGGAGTAGACGGTCCCGCCGGCGCTGCTTTAGCGGCTGGAGCAAGAAGATCAGAGATTGAAGAAACACGACGGCCGTTGGATTGACATCCAACGGTTACGTCTGCTAGAATCTTTTGTTGACATATATAATAACTAAAAAAATCTTGCATACGCGTCAACTAAACAGGCCCACAAGTCAGACCACTCCCTCTTTTTTAATAATTTATATATAGCTCATGGCAACTTCTTATGCAATTTATTGTAGTCGTTTTTTTGGTTGGCCAAGGCCAATTTCACATATTTCTATGGGTTCCAAACTATTTTTAATACCGAAATGTCCAGCCAGATTTAAAGTACTTTGAAGATATATTTAAATTAGGTTAATGCCCAGTGAAATAGAAATCTGAAAATGTAATAAAATTCAGAAATTATAAAGTAATTGCCAATTTGTCATCTGTTTTTATATTTACAACCCATTTCATATTACTTTCAAGATTTGCAAGCGTCTTGAAAGAGTTGCAGCCCATCAGGGCGTAGAAAAATAAGTAGGCCTGGATTGGGTATTCTTCAGAAAAAATAAACTGGGCTCATTTTCACAAAAAATAGCTGGGCTGGTCACATGGTGAACATAAAATATAAGCCTGGGCTAGACGGGCCACAACCCAGTTCAAACCCTACTCCGTCTCAACAATACCAAACAAAAAAATACTGCTCGAGTAGCTACGTCCCAGGTGTCAGCCGATCTTGTGCTGTTCTCTTGTCTATTGACTATATACGCTCACAATGTCGTGGGTCCCAGATGTCAGGAAAACACTAGGAGGAAGCATTTTATTTTTCCATACGCTGACGTGGTGGGCCCCTACTGTCATCCTCTCCACGTACTTCTGCTGATTCCTGTTGTTTGTTGACCATGTTGACAACGCGAGAGGGTGGCGCCGCGGCGAGCGCACCAAAGCGCGCGGAGGACGTCGGCGTTA
>NC_053024.1:508066868-508254625 GCF_003073215.2 Triticum urartu | reverse complement strand
TCTTGAGCTGAAACTTGGTGAGGTGATCTCTTGATGCATCTGGAGACTGCCTGAATTATCTCAGAATTTTTGGAAAAGAAAAAGAATGAATTTCACCAAAAATGGCAAATCTGGTCCAAACTTGCAGTAAGCACATTTTGAAAATTTTGAACTGTGGACCAGCAGATCTTGATGGTTCTAGGTTGAGGGTACTAAGGACTAGCCAGAGGAGTTTATTTGGGATCAAGATTCAAAGGAAATTTGGTAGTTCCTTTGTAAACCACCATAGTCCAAATAAAGGACAGAAAATGATTTTCAGGTTAAAACAATTAGAAAAAAAATCTAGGAGAAGTTGAAACTTGCTGGAATTGGATGCTTGGCTTGACCCAAAGCAGGGAGGTGGGTTTTGGAAGAAAATTTCCTATATAAAGGCCATGGCAAGAGAAATTTTTAAATGGAAAAAAATAATCCTTAATTTTATAGGAATTCTTTTTAATAGAAATGATTTGTAAAAACCCTCCAAAGTTATTTGTGTTGAGCCAACATAAGATGAAAAACCCTTAAGACCAAAGATCAAGATTTGGAAGAACCCAAAAAAAATACTTATCACAAATGAAAATTTTGAGAAGGAGAGTCCTTTAGAATTTTTTTTAAATGACCTCCTTCCACTTAAATAAAGAATTTGATAAAAACCAAATCAAATTTTTTGGAGTGTTACAACACCTACCCCCTTAGGAAAAATCTCTTCCTCGAGATTTCAGCTGATCCTCAAATAGGTGTGGGTACTCCACCCGAAGGAAATCCTCTCTTTCCCATGTCGCTTCATCCTCAGTGTGGTTGCTCCACTGAACCTTGAAAAACTTAATTGTTTTCTGACGGGTCCTCCTTTCGGATTCCTCTAATATTTTTATTAGACGTTCCGCGTAGGCGAGGTCTGGTTGCATGTCAATGTTCTCGTGAGATACATGCTTTTCTGGGTTGCTTACACATTTCCTCAACTGTGAGACGTGGAACACGTCGTGGACGTCTGACAGTTCTTTGGGTAGGTCTAGCTGGCAGGCCATTGTGCCTCTTCGTGCAATCACACAGAAGGGTCCAATAAACCGTGGTGCTAGCTTTCCTTTAACTTTGAATCGTTGGAGGCCCCTCATAGGAGATACTCGTAGATACACATACTCACCGGGTTCAAAGCTGACTTCCCGATGTTTTTGATCGTAATAACTCTTTTGTCGGCTCTGGGCTGTCTTGAGTTGATCCCTGATTAGTCTAACTTTTTCCTCGGCTTCCTTGAGCATGTCTGGGCCGAAGATACGACTGTCTCCTGTTTCTGACCAATTTAATGGGGTACGGCATCTTCGCCCGTACAATGCTTCAAAAGGTGCCATTTGTAGACTGGCTTGGTAACTGTTGTTGTATGCGAACTCGGCATATGGCAAGCTTTCTTCCCAACTGGTTCCATAGTTGAGAACGCATGCTCTTAGCATGTCCTCTAGAATTTGGTTCACACGTTCAGTTTGTCCTCCAGTATGGGGGTGGTATGCTGTACTGAATACTAGTTGAGTTCCCAACGCTTGTTGTAAATGATCCCAAAATCTAGAGACGAATTGAGTGCCTCTGTCGGATATTATAGTCTTTGGAATTCCATGCAGACAGACTATGCGGGAGAGATAAAGTTTGGCAAGCTTCTGAGTGGTGTGGGTTGTCTTTACTGGGATGAAATGTGCCACCTTAGTTAATCTATCTGTGATGACCCATATGGCATCATTTCCGTGTCGTGACCGAGGTAGTCCGACAATAAAATCCATTCCAATCTTGTCCCATTTCCACTCAGGTATCCTGTTTGGCTGTAATAGTCCTGCTGGTTTTTGGTGCTCGGTTTTAATGCGCTGACATGAATCACAACATGCAATGAATGTGGCTATATCCCTCTTCATACCGTGCCACCAAATTTTTCCTAAATATCCTTGTACATTTTGGTTCCTCCAGGGTGGATTGAATATGGAGCAGTGTGGCCTTCGGATAGAATTTGCTGTTTGAGGTCCTCTATATTTGGTACGCAAAGTCTGTCTCCGTACCATAATATTCCCTCATCGTCTATGACGAATTCTGAGGCCTTGCCCAGACTCACTTTTCTTTGTATGCCTTCGATGCTGGGGTGTCCATGCTGAGCCTTCTTAATCTGTTCCACTAGGGTGGGCTGTATTTCCAAATTTGACACATTGCCTTTAGTGACCATCACCAAGTTGAGTTTAGCGAACTCCTGCTGAAATTCAGGTCTCAAGTTCTGTAGACTGTCGTTGCCCGAGCTGGGGTTTCGACTAAGAGCATTTGCCACTACATTCGCCTTTCCTGGATGGTAGTGAATGCCAACGTCATAATATTTCACTAATTCTAACCAGCGCCGTTGCCGTAAATTGAGTTCTGGTTGTGTGAAAATATATTTGAGGCTTTTATGGTCCGTATATATTTCACAACGATTTCCAAGCAAAAAGTGCCTCAACTCTTTGAGTGCATGAATGACTGCTGCTAATTCCAAGTCATGAGTAGGATAGTTTTCTTCATGCTTTCGTAGTTGCCGGGAAGCGTATGCGACTACTTTGCCTTCTTGCATTAGTACGCATCCGAGGCCCTTCCGGAATGCATCACAATATACTTCAAAACTTTTGTGTATGTCTGGTACAACCAATACTGGTGATGTTGTTAGTTTCCTTTTGAGCTCTTGGAAACTTTTCTCACATGCTTCAGTCCATAAAAATTTCTTATCCTTCTTGAGTAATTGTGTCATTGGTTTTGCTAGGGTGGAGAACCCCTCAATAAACCTTCAGTAATATCCAGCCATCCCCAGGAAACTTCGCACATCTGTCACGTTGGCTGTTGGTTTCCAGCCAAGTACGGCCTTGACTTTTTCTGGGTCCACGGCAACACCTTCTTGGGTCAATACGTGGCCTAGAAAACCAACCTGTCTCAACCAAAATTCACATTTGCTGAATTTGGCGTATAATTGATGCTTCCTTAATTCTCCCAGTACAATTCTGAGATGTTCAGCATGTTCTTCTGGTGTCTTAGACTATACCAGAATATCATCAATGAACACCGCCACAAATTTGTCCATGAATTTCATAAACACTTTATTCATGAGGTGGACAAAATATGCGGGGGCGTTTGTCAGTCCAAACGACATTACTGTAAATTCATATAATCCGTATCTGGAGGTGAATGCTGTCTTAGGGATATCTTATGTCCGTACTTTTAACTGATGATACCCCGACCTTAAATCAATTTTTGAAAAAACTTTGGCTTGTGCAAGTTGGTCAAATAAATCATTTATCCGTGGCATCGGATATTTGTATTTGATGGTGGCCATGTTGAGTGCTCGATAGTCTATACATAATCTCAGTGTCCCATCCTTTTTCTTGGCAAATAATACTGGTGAACCCCAAGGTGAGGAGCTGGCCCGTATAAATCCTTTGTCCAGTAATTCTTTTATTTGCTTCTTTAATTCTGCCAACTCGGAGGGTGCCATTCTATAGGGCTTCTTGTAAATGGGGGTGGTTACAGGTGCTAGTTCAATGATGAACTCTATTTCCCGGTCTGGTGGCATGCCTGGTAGTTCTTTGGGAAATACGTCAGGGAACTCACACACCACTGGAACTTTTCTTAACTCCAAAATGTCCACCTTGTTCAACCTTGGTTGCCGTGATATTGGCCTTTCTTGAGCTGCAACTTTTATCGTCTTCCCGTGATGATGAGTAATAATTATAGTCCGATTGAAGCAGTCGATAAATCCTTTGTTGGTGGTTAACCAGTCCATTCCAAAGATAACACCCAGTCCCTTATTTTCCAATACAATGAGGTTTGCCTGAAACCTTAGTCCCTTAATCTCAATAACCACACCTTGTCAGTAACTCTGAGTGATTTGCTTAATCCCGGGGGACTTGATGGTCATGGATTTTTCCAAGGAAAGCATAGAAAAATCATGTTGCAAAGCAAATTTCTTTGAAATGAACGAGTGAGAAGCTCCAAAATCAAACAACACTGTGGCAGTTATTGTGTTGACAGGGAACGTACCGAGTACGATATCCGGGGCATTTTGTGCTTCCTCCTTGGTCACATGGTTCAAGTGACCCTTCCTGTGATTGTTATTGGGGTTGAAGTTGTTACGCTTGGGTGTTGAATTATTTCCATTGTTGTTCGTCTTGGGGGCCGAGTTTCTTGGCTTTGTGCACTGTTTGGCATAGTGTCCTTCCTCTCCACAAGCGTAGCAAGTAACGCCTGGGCGATATGTAAAATCCTTGTCTCTTGCATGAAAGTTTTTCTTCGGGCGTGGAGCACTGGTTGGGGATTTCTTCGCTCCAATTTTCTGAAAATCAGTCTTGTTTCGATTGTTGCGAGCATGAGTAGTTTTTTCCCTTTTGCGCTTGCGAAAATCCTCCAAGCTGCGGCGCTCATTTTCCAATGTAATAGCTTTGTCCACAAGTGTCTTGAAATCCGGAAAGGTGTGTACGACCAGCTGGCATTTAAGTGCTGGTGCCAGACCGTCCAGAAATTTTTCCATCTTTTTATTTTCAGTCATATGCTCTTCATTGGCATAACGAGATAATTGAGTAAACTGACTATTGTACTCAGTCACTGTCATGCTTCTCTGCTTGAGGTCATCAAACTCCCTTTTCTTGATCTTCATAATGCTTCTGGGAATGTGCGCCCCACGAAAACCTTCTTTAAATTCTTCCCAGGTGATGTTATTTTCATTGGGGTGCATGTGTAGGAAATTTTCCCACCATGATGCAGCTGCTCTAGTGAGGTAGTGAGGTGCATAAAGTACCTTCTCACGGTCCGAACATTGTGCAATAATTAACTTCCTTTCAATGTCTCGAAGCCAATCATTGGCCTCAAGAGGTTTATCAGTGTGAGAGAATGTTGGGGGACGTGTCTTTTGTAGTTCAGACAATCTGGAATGCTGCTGATATGGTTCACGGTGATTTCCCATATTGATAACATGGTTCATCATTTCTTGATGTTGCTGCTGGCTTTGCACATAAAGGCGGCATATTTGAGAAAATGCTGCTTCATTGCCTTGCTGACTTGACTGCCCCTGTGTGAAATTGTTATTGGTCTGGGTACCATAATTTTCCTCCGGCGGACTTGGCATGGAATGAGTCCAGGGATGAGGCATTTTCCAGTATGGGGTATTTTTGCAGAATTCATGAGAAAACTGAGTGGCCAAAATAAATAATTTTTGCAAAGGAAGAATTTTAAGAACTCAATTTTTTTTCAAGAAAAATACTTGATTGCGCATGGAGAAGGACTGCTCAGTACATATCTTACACGCAAGCCATAATTATACAATACATCACTCAGGATGTGTGTACACATTCCTGACATGTTATTTAGGCTAGTGCACTTCTCCGAGTTCCTACATGATGCGCACACAAACTACTTCTCACCAAACCTATATACATATAAACATATCATACAAGTTGGTACATCGCACGGCTGCTAGGCGCACTCAGTTGGAGATGGTAAAAACTTCCCTCTGCCTGCCGAGGGTAAGACCCAGTGATGCTGGAGACTCAACCTCCTCCTCACTAATAGGCTCCAGGCGCAAAGTACTGGTTTGAGGAGCTGGTGCGGGCACGGCAGGTGGTGCAGCACTGACTGGAGTAGGAGCAATGACTTGGTTAAACTCCTCAGTGGTAGGCAGGCGACGAGCGGTGGATAAGATGGCAGGTGCATAGGATGCTGAGGACGAGACGTAAGTCAGTGGTGGTGTTGTACGGAGGAGCTCCCTCCTGTTGGCGGAACAGCCCTGAACGAAGGCCATACGAGCAGCCACAAAGTCGTCCACGAGGTTATCAAAAGCTGCCTCAAGAGCTTTGAGATACTCAACCAACAATTCAATAGCTTCATCTCTCTCCCCCCTAGCGCAAGCGAACGCATAGTGACAAGTGTATGGCACGTGGCATGGGAGGTAGCGGTAGCGACGAGTCTTCATCAAAGGAAGAGCATCCCGGAGACGAGCTATCGCCTCACGGGCAACCATCTCCATGGCATGCCTCTCCGTAGGCATGGCCCTTCCCACAAATCGGAAGCGGCGTGTCTCAGAACGTCCTCCCTTGAATTGCACCGCGGCCTGGTGCATAGACACACTGTCGCTGATCTTGTGCTGGTAGAGTGTGAACTCCGGACGAGTCGATGGCCCGATCGCAACCTTGGTGATGGAGACGAGAAGCTTGATAAATCCCTCATGTACATTGGCGAACACCGGTGACTCACAGTCACTGCCAGCCATCTACAAGAGTAGACAAAAATTCCAGATAGTCAATTCATAAATTTATGATGACTAATAGAACATTGCCACAATTGCAAAATGTTAAAATAGCACTTATTACGCTAATAACCGATTAGCGATCGCACCTAGTGGCATCCTACAGTCAGCCTGGCTCTGGTACCAAGGTTGTCAGGACCGGTTTTCCAATAAAACATTTATTGAAAAACCGGCCATTTTATCAGACCAATATAGAAGAATCCTCCTTACTGGTAGACAAATCCTTGATACAGAAATCCAGAAGTACTAAATATTATACAAGGTTGAGCTTAGGCTGCTCAACAATTTATTACAAGCACGCCGATATTGTACATAAAGGCGGATATGACACAGAGGGGTATGGTGGCATAACTAGTGACTCGTAATAAAAGTGGTGGTGGATATGTCACAGTGACGTGGGTGACATGCCTCCAAAATCTTACAGCTCATAAAGCGTCGGAGTGAGACTCGATGATTTTATTAGGGTAGCAGAAGCGTATATAATACAAGTGACCAACTCCAAGATCGCACGGGACTAACTGGGACTCCTCTAGGCGTCGGACTCGCTATCGAACTCTTCATCCATAAGATTGCCTGCGTCAACATCTGGCCAAATCAACAAGCCATGCGAGTACTTTGAATGTACTCGCAAGACAGTCTGGACATAAGATATAACAAATGCAAACATGATGCACATGAGTAGATTAGTAATGCACACTCAGATAATGAAACTGCACTGCATGATAAATGAAAGGAAGTCAGGCGGTAGTCCTCCCGAAATGCCAATAAAATAGCTGAAGACCGATCGGGTGTCTGAAGCGATGCCTCGAAAGGAAAATAAATTAACATGCCACAGTCGGGCGTTAGGGAGACACCACATAAAGGGCTTATACTGAAACGTAAATGACAATGTGTGCCACAGCCGGACGTCTAAGCGACATCTCTAAAAGGGCTTATAATGAAAGTAATTAACAAGGATGCCACAGTCGGACGTCTGAGCGACATCACATAAAGGGCTTATATCAAAAGTAAATGACAAGAATGCCACAGTCGGACGTCTGAGTGAGATCACATACAAGGCTTATATCAAAAGTGAATAACAAGAATGCCACAGTTGGACGTCTGAGCGACATCACATAAAGGGCTTATATCAAAAGTAAATAACAAGAATGCCACAGTCGGACGTCTGAGCGACATCACATAAAGGGCTTATATCAAAAGTAAATAACAAGAATGCCACAGTCGGACGTCTGAGCGACATCACATAAAGGGCTTATATCAAAAGTAAATAACAAGAATGCCACAGTCGGACGTCTGAGCGACATCACATAAAGGGCTTATATCAAAAGTAAATAACAAGAATGCCACAGTCGGACGTCTGAGCGACATCACATAAAGGGCTTATATCAAAAGTAAATAACAAGAATGCCACAGTCGGACGTCTGAGCGACATCACATAAAGGGCTTATATCAAAAGTAAATAACAAGAATGCCACAGTCGGACGTCTGAGCGACATCACATAAAGGGCTTATATCAAAAGTAAATAACAAGAATGCCACAGTCGGACGTCTGAGCGACATCACATAAAGGGCTTATATCAAAAGTAAATAACAAGAATGCCACAGTCGGACGTCTGAGCGACATCACATAAAGGGCTTATATCAAAAGTAAATAACAAGAATGCCACAGTCGGACGTCTGAGCGACATCACATAAAGGGCTTATATTTCATCAATATAATTCAAGTAGCTCATGAATTTAAATCATCCCAAGGGAATACTCAGTAAATAATAATAAACTGGTTAGTCCATTCACAGACATAACATTCAGCCGGATTTACCATTCTCAGTTTCATGCTCATTCTCCGGAGACTGTCACTGACATTGACACCGACACGGAGACTGAAACTGATGTGACGATCGAGGTCCTTGACCACGGATATGGTTACTTGACTGGTTTTGACTCTGCAGAGTTTGTACTCTTTACCCACAGCCAACGGATTTTAGTAGTCACAAAGGACTAGTTCCGTTTACGGTATTTTAGAAGAAACACATCTAACCCGTACACACCCATTCCACATTCTGCTGCCAGGAATCACCCTAGGCAACTTCAAGAAAAACTTTGAGACGGGGAGGCTACAACCTCGAGTAGCATGGGATCAAATTTATATTCGCGCGCTCTAAGGGGTGCCCCCTCTCGGTCCCAACCGGAAACACCCATGCCCCCTGACTGGATAACGGGCCTTAATCCAGGGCCATGGAACCCTCATCGCGGCCCCTCTATTTGGTGTGTACAAGGAAAGAGGTTAGCAACTGACTAGACCGCATTCTTTGCAGAAGACATGTGGCGGCACAAAAAGGGGACAAACGGGACATGACTTGATCCACGTTAACACTGGAGTTAAACGGTTGACATAAGACTGGCATGCTTCAACAATACCAGCTTACCACCTATCATGCCACCACGTGATCAAGTTATATCACCATCATATGAACACATCATATTTCGAAGTCCACTTGTAGCTTGCCTTGCATGCAATATAACGTTCACAATTGCTTATATAAACATGCCATGAGAAAACTACTCAAGCAAACATGCAAAACACCCATCATATCAAAGGTTCAAACATGCTTGCCTGGTTCGGAGTAGTCGGAGTCTAGCTCGGCGAAGTTTGCGGTTCCGTCACCTCCTTCGGTATCTACGGTATAAAAAATATATCGGATACTAACATGAATACCGTGCGTGCAATAAAATTGTTCCAAATATTTTTCAAATAAATATGATAAAAAAACTAGATAGAAAAATAAAGATGACAGAAAAAGAATCAACTCAAAATCATCTTTTGTTTAAAAGTTATAAAGGTTTTAGTCCAGGGACTAATCTGTGATGAAACAGAAACTATCCAGGGGCTAGTTTAGAAAAACAGAAAACGCTTCGGTTAGAAATACGCCAATCCAAAAGAAAAACGTACTTTGCCCGAAGGCGCTTTCAGGTAATGCTTCGAATAAGGGAGGAGAGGCCGACGAGTGGGTCCCACCCGTCAGGTTTAAAACTATGAAACAGAGCACACCTGCGCCCGAGGACCGTGGTGGTCGCCGACGTCGATCCACGGCGAGGTAGAGGGAAAGGAGGGTACCTACGGACTCACTGAGCTCTCCCGCGTCCGTGGGTGGTGGAGTTGGTCGTCGGCGAGCACCACGTCGACAACGGCCTCCACTCCGGCGGACGGTGGTTCGGGCGGTGATGGATTCCACCGAGGAGGGCTGCAAATGTCAAATTGGGGCTCGAGTTAGACGAGGTAGTGAACTAGGAGGTTGCTGACAAGGTTTGGGAGGCGGGGGTGCCCTCACCAGAGAAAATTTTGCCGGAGCCCGAAGTGGATCGGGGCGGCCGGAGTTGGGGAAGAAGGCTCTCCCGAAGCTTCTGATGAGCGTGGCGTGGTTCTGAGGCGAGGAGGGGAGGTGCTGGGTCGAGAACGAGCTTGGGGCCTCCATTTATAGTCGGCCCGAGGTGGTTGCCGAGAACGAGGTTACTTCGGCGAGTGATCACGGCGAGGCAGTGGTCGGACAGGCGGTTTAGGTGACTGGGCAGCTGTGGATTGGTCCACTTGCACCATCCAACGGCTAACCTTGGTCGGATTTGATCTGCTCCCATGGTTTTGACGGAACGGCTTCACGGGCTCGTCGGCGGCAGAGAGCATGCTCTGCGCCTCTCAGGCCATGGCGATGGCTCTACAGCATGCACAGGGGGAAAGGACAGCCACGCGAAGGCTCCTGGTGGTGTGGGCGGTGCTGGACGGCACCGTACTGCAGGGCGGGCCCCTGCTGGCTGCCACGGGCGGTTCTGCCACCGCGGGAGGCGCCGAAGTTGACATGACACATCGCCACCGACGCTCGCAACTGGCCAAGCAGCCGCGCAGCACACTGGATAAGAAGGAGGAGCAGTGAGCTACGAGCCAACGCGTGCACTAGCGAGATCGACGCTGCTGACTGACGAAAACGACACTGTCTCTGAAACTGAAACTCTGAAATCTGAATTTGAACAGAAACAGTGCACACCAGGTGTTCGAGGAAATGATTTAGGCATGTGGAAAATTTTTCTTGAGCTGAAACTTGGTGAGGTGATCTCTTGATGCATCTGGAGACTGCCTGAATTATCTCAGAATTTTTGGAAAAGAAAAAGAATGAATTTCCCAAAAATGGCAAATCTGGTCCAAACTTGCAGTAAGCACATTTTGAAAAATTTGAACTGTGGACCAGCAGATCTTGATGGTTCTAGGTTGAGGGTACTAAGGACTAGCCAGAGGAGTTTATTTGGGATCAAGATTCAAAGGAAAATTGGTAGTTCCTTTGTAAACCACCATAGTCCAAATAAAAGACAAAAAATGATTTTGAGGTTAAAACAATTAGAAAAAAAATTCTAGGAGAAGTTGAAACTTGCTGGAATTGGATGCTTGGCTTGACCCAAAGCAGGGAGGTGGGTTTTGGAAGAAAATTTCCTATATAAAGGCCATGGCAAGAGAAATTTTTAAATGGAAAGAAATAATCCTTAATTTTATAGGAATTCTTTTTAATAGAAATGATTTGTAAAAACCCTCCAAAGTTATTTGTGTTGAGCCAACATAAGATGAAAAACCCTTAAGACCAAAGATCAAGATTTGGAAGAACCCAAAAAAATACTTGTCACAAATGAAAATTTTGAGAAGGAGAGTCCTTTAGGTTTTTTTAAATGACCTCCTTCCACTTAAATAAAGAATTTGATAAAAACCAAATCAAATTTTTTGGAGTGTTACATGAATCATCCTGCAACTAACTCATTAGTCACAATGCTTTCAAGGCTTATAGTGATGTGCATTACCAAGAGGGCCCAGAGATACCTCTCCGACAATCGGAGTGACAAATCCTAATCTCGATCTATGCCAACTCAACAAGTACCATCAGAGACACCTGAAGAGCACCTTTATAATCACCCAGTTATGCTGTGACATTTGGTAGCACACAAAGTGGTCCTCTGGTACTCTGGAGTTGCGTAATCTCATAGTCAGAGGAACATGTATAAGTCATGAAGAAAGAAATAGCAACAAACTAAACGATCATTGTGCTAAGCTAATGGAATGATCAAGTCAATCACATCATTCTCTAATGATGTGATCCCGTTAATAAAATGACAACACATGTCTATGGTTAGGAAACATAAACATCATTGATTCAACGAGCTAGTCAAGTAGAGGCAAACTAGTGACACTCTATTTGTCTATGTATTCACACATGTACTAAGTTTTCGAATAATACAATTCTAGCATGAATAATAGACATTTATCATGATATAAGGAAATATAAATAACAACTTTATTATTGCCTCGAGGGCATATTTCCTTTAGTCTCCCACTTGAACTAGAGTGAATAATCTAGATTACACAGTAATGATTCTAACACCCATGGAGTCTTGGTGCTGATCATGTTTTGCTCATGAGAGAGGCTTAGTCAACGGGTCTGCAACATTCAGATCCGTATGTATCTTGCAAATCTCTATGTCTCCCTCCTTGACTTGATCCCGGATGGAATTGAAAGCGTCTCTTGATGTGCTTGGTTCTTTTGTGAAATCTAGATTCCTTTGCCAAGGCAATTGCACCAGTATTGTCACAAAAGATTTTCATTGGAACCGATGCACTAGGTATGACACCTAGATCGGATATGAACTCCTTAATCCAGACTCCTTTATTTGTTGCTTCTGAATCAGCTATGAATTCCGCTTCACACGTAGATCCCGCCACGACGCTTTGCTTAGAACTGCACCAACTGAAAGCTCCTCCATTCAATAAAAACACATATCCGGTTTGTGACTTAGAGTCATCCGGATCAGTGTCAAAGCTTGCATCAACGTAACCATTTACGACGAGCTCTTTGTCACCTCCATAAATGAGAAACATATTCTTAGTCCTTTTCAGGTATTTCAAGATGTTCTTGACCGTTGTCCAGTGATCCACTACTGGATTACTTTGGTACCTCCCTGCTAAACTTATAGCAAGGCACAAATCAGGTCTGGTACACAGCATTGCATACATGATAGAGCCTATGGCTGAAGCATAGGGAACATCTTTCATTTTCTCTCTATCTTCTGCACTAGTCGGGCATTGAGTCTGACTCAACTTCACACCTTGTAACACAGGCAAGAACCCTTTGTTTATGTGCTTTGTGAAAGTCCAATCAAGCATCTTGATCTATCTCTATAGATCTTGATGCCCAATATATAAGCAGCTTCACCGAGGTCTTTCATTGAAAAACTCTTATTCAAGTATCCTTTTATGCTATCTAGAAATTCTATATCATTTCCAATCAGCAATATGCCATCCACATATAATATTAGAAATGCTACAGAGCTCCCACTCACTTTCTTGTAAATACAGGCTTCTCCAAAAGTCTGTATAAAACCATATGCTTTGATTACACTATCAAAACGTTTATTCCAACTCCGAGATGCTTGCACCAGTCCATAGATGGATCGCTAGAATTTGCACACTTTGTTAGCACCCTTTGTATCGATAAAACCTTCAGGTTGCATCATATACAACTCTTCTTCTAGAAATCCATTCAGGAATGCAGTCTTTACATCCATTTACCAAATTTCATAATCATAAAATGAGGCAATTGCTAAAATGATTCGGACGGACTTAAGCATCGCTACGGGTGAGAAGGTCTCATCATAGTCAACTCCTTGAACTTGTCGAAAACCTTTCGCAACAAGTCGAGCTTTGTAGACAGTAACATTACCGTCAGCGTCAGTCTTCTTCTTGAAGATCCATTTATTCTCGATGGCTTGTCGATCATCGGGCAAGTCAACCAAAGTCCAAACTTTGTTCTCATACATGGATCCCATCTCAGATTTCATGGCCTCAAGCCATTTTGCGGAACCTAGGCTCATCATTGGTTCCTCATAGTTCGTAGGTTCGTCATTGTCGCCGTTCTAGGAACGGGGGTCCCCAGACTTGCCTGCCTGCGGCCTGCGGCATGGCTCAAAGGGGGGCCTAGCGTGGCCCATCTTCACCAACACAAACCCAAGACCCTCGCGAGGGGCCAAGCCTCGCGGGGCGGACGACGCGGAGCTTCCTCAGGTGCAGCCTTGTCAGGCTGGCTCACGAGGAGGCGGAGAGATCAAGGCGGGGTACCTCACGAGGTGCCCGTGACGCAAGCCATGACGATCGGGGGCGCCAGGCGGGTGCCAGCCCGCGCAGCGTCCTCCCTTCCTCTTTGGTGCAAAGGGGGCAAGCGCAGCCGCGGAGTACCGAGGCATCAGGCAAAGGTTGCCATTTCGGTGCAACGAGACCAAGACCAGGAGGACTACGAGAAGGAGGTCACCGTGGAGCCCAAGACGGCGTCATGACTAGAGCTTTGCGCAGGCGAAGACTACTTTTGTCAGGATAGTTGATACTAGGTGTCCCCCTTCAAATTAGCCCGCCATTGTTGGCTCCCTTCCCGCTCGATATTTGGGAAGAGGACCAGGGCCTCTATAAATAGGACCAGCCACCCACAGAGGAAGGGGGGCAGGTAGGGAAAGAGACAGAGAGAGAAGATCAGAAAGAGAGAGAGAGAAAGGTGACTGAGCTACTCCCAGCAGTTCATCACCCCAGTCAAGAACAGACCCTCGCGAGGCTGTTCTTCCTTGTATTGTTCATCATCATCAGCCCAAGAGGCAATCCACCACACCACACACTGGAGTAGGGTATTACACCACAACGGTGGCCCGAACCAGTATAAACCCTGTGTCTCTTGCGTTGTTCTTTCCTTAGTTCAGATCCTAGCAAGGCGAAGGGGTGCAGGTAGGTAGGAGGTGAAATCTCCGCGCGCACCCCAGTGTTCGAACCTCAAGGGTCTGCCGGAACCCGAAATCCGATATTTGGCGCGCCAGGTAGGGGTGCGCCGGGATTCGTCTTCCACCACCCTGTTCTCCTCCGACCATCACGCCCATGTCTGACGCTCGTCGGGCCCGCGCCGAGCACCGGGCCGCGCTCGCTTCCCGCGTCGCCCAGACGGCCCCTGTCGGCGGGCGACCTCGCCGTTCCCCGTCACCTGCCATCAACGCCGCCACCGGCCCGGCGGGGGACGAGCATCAAGCATCGTCCCAGCATCCGTCCGTGCGGCAAGACGGCCGCACCGCAACTCCCTCGCTCACCCCAGCTGGTTCTTCGTCCCGCGCGCTCCGCGCGCCCATGGAGGCTCGGGCTGCACTCATCGCGGTGAACGAGCTCCTGTGCTACCGTCCCGTCGACGACGTCTACGAAAAATGGCTCGACTGCGTCGCCGAGCTTGTCCGCGCCGCAGGGGGCTCTCCTGCGCCGTCCGTTCCGCTGCACCGCACCCCGCCCCGCGCGGGCAGTGAAGCCCCGGCGGCGCCCCGGCCGCCTCCTCCTCAGGAAGGTGCCATGGCTCCGAGGCACGTGGCCCCTGGGCGGAACCCGCTCCGTCAGGTGCCAGCGCAGCAAGAGCAAAGTTGTCATGAAGTCCCTCGCCCGCAGGAAGCTGCCCGGGCGCTCCCTGCTCCAGCACGTCGTGACCATGCTCCTGCTCCCGCGTCAGGACCCCGTGCTGCTCCCAGCTGGAGCACGTGGGGACATGCAAGACCAAGTTCCCCGTCATCCAAGGCCTCCCGTGGCCACAGCAGGCTGCCGCGCCTTCACCGCCGAGCTAGGCAACGTCGCGTGGCCCGGCAAGTTCAAGCCAGACCTGCCTCCTCGCTACGACGGCACGGCTGACCCTGCGGAGTTCCTCCAGCTGTACGAGCTGGGCATCGAAGCTGCCAACGGAGACGAGAAGGTCATGGCGAACTGGTTCCCCATGGCGCTCAAGGACGGGGCCCGGACCTGGCTCCTGAACCTGGCTCCAGGCACAATCTCCTGCTGGGACGAGATGCGCACCCGCTTCATCACCAACTTCCAAGGCACCCGCGACCGGCCACCCGCCGTGAGCAACATGCGCCACACCAAGCAACAGCCCGGGGAGACCCTGCAGAAGTACATCCAGTGCTTCAACAGCGCGCGCCTCAAGATCCCCAAGGTGACTGAGGAGGCCATCATCTCGGCCTTCTCCGACGGCATGTGCAACGTCAAGATGAAGGAGGAGCTGGTGATGCATGAAGACCTGTGCACTTCCCTGGAGCTGTTCAACTTGGCAACCAAGTGCGCCAGGGCCGAGGAAGGGCGTCTCTCCCTCCTCGAGCTGCCTGCCGCAGACCCAGAAGAGAAGAAGCCCAAGGCCAAGGATGTGAAGCGCAAGGGGGCTGTCATGCTCGCGGCAGAACCAGACAGCAAGCGGGGCAGAGATCAGCCCGAACCTTCCAAGGGCAACCGGTACTGTGTGTACCACTACCTCCACACCCACAACACCAACGAATGTCAAGAGCTCCGAGCCGTGCGAGAAGGAAGGATTGGCCGTCGCCCTGACCGCAGTGACCGGGGCTACGGTCGAGGAGGAGGAAGGAACGCAGGACGCTGGGAAGACCGTGGCCCGCGCCAAGGGTGGCGCGATCAACCTCGCGAGGATCGCTGGCAAGACCCGCCTCGCAAGGGAGGCTGGAGAGGTCAGCCTCGCAAGGGAGACTGGAGGGATCAGCCTCACGAGGATCGCCCACAAGGCAACGCAGGCCTCCCACCGCTGCCGCCGCAGCCAAGGAGAAACGAGGACCGCCACCAGGATGAGGGGGCTGGGGGCTTCCAGGAGCCGCGCGCGATCGCCTGCATCCTGGGCGAGGCACAAGCCCCAGCCTCTCAGCGCATCTTCAAGCAGTTCGCCCACGAAGTGAACGCAATCCTCCCCAGGCTCGAAGCCACACGCCCTCTCAGGTGGTCGGCGTGCGCCATCACGTTCAGCTCAGCAGATCAGCTCAAGTGTGCGGCTACAGCCGGAGTTCTCCCGATGCTTTGTTCCCCAATCATCAGCAACGTGGTGGTCACCAAGACCCTCATCGATGGCGGTGCAGGGCTCAACGTCCTGTCCGTGGAAACATTCAACAACCTCCAAGTGCCCTACAGCCAGCTTCAGCCAACCAAGCCTTTCTCCGGTATCACTGACGGCTCCACGGTCCCGATTGGGCAGGTCCGCCTCCCTGTCACCTTCGGGGCACGCGACAACTACCGCACCGAGCTCATCGACTTCGACGTCGCTCACATTCGCCTGCCGTACAACGCCATCCTTGGGTACCCAGTGCTGGTCAAGTTCATGGCCATAACTCACCACGGCTACAATGTCCTCAAGATGCTAGGAAGTGGCGGAGTCATCACGGTGCCCTGTGAAGAGAAGGACGCGGTGTGTTCGCTGGAACGAGCCTTTCAGGCCGCGTCACTGGAAGACCCGGATCGTGGAAGCAGGAGGCCTCCCGAGACCGCCCCTAAGAAGAAGAAGACATCGTCCGGCCCGACCACTCAGGAGGCAGGCCCCTCTGGGCCCGCGCTTGCCCAGGGGGAACCTCCTTCCATCGCATAGGAAAGCGCGCCCGGCGCCCTCCTCAGGCAGGGCTCGGGGGCTCTCCCCTGGAGGGCCACCGACCTAGCCAGGGTCACGAGGGAGGCGCTTGGGCACCACCTGGAGGCGTGTTTCGAAGCACGTTTCCCTCAAGAAGGGGCAAGGCAAGGAGATCCAGACCCTCAGGAGTTCGTCAGCAAGGCCATTCAGGAGCTTCAGGAGTCAAGAGTCATGAAAGGCGGCCGCCGCCTACCAGCAGTTGCTCCCCATCCAGGCAAGGATGGTGGGCTGCGCGTCTGCATCGACATACCAGGGCTCAACCGAGTCGCCTCTCTGGAGCGCCTCTGGCCCTCGCGAGTGGGGCGCTGCGGAGGCCCACCCCACAGCTATGTTCGCGTGCCTTACGGCTTGCCGAACGCGGCTGCCACGTACCAGCGCCTCATGAGGGGCATCATGGAGGCACAAGAGGCCAGGCGTTCCGCAGCCCTGGTAGGGATGGAGATGGCCCGTGAGGAGCCGCCAGTGCCTCCGGAGCCCCCCGAGGCCCCTGGGCCTGGGGGCTCATGAGGATCGGCTCCCGCAGCCCACCGAGTCTGCTACACCAACACCCCTTCATCCTCAACGTCATCAGGTGACATCTTTCAAGCTTTCACTTCTAGCTGGGAGCGCCCCCCAGGGCTGCATTATTCCCAGGCCACGTGGGTCCGTCCCTGCGGCGTGTATCCCTTTTTATTCCATGTTGTTATCTTACCTTGTTGGGGGCGCCCCACGGGCTGCATGATCCCCAAGCCGCTCGGGCCTGACCCAGTAATGTCCGCATTCCCAGCATCTATTTGAACGAATCCACTCCTTCACGGCTAATGTGTTTTACCCAGTTGCCTGCTCAGCCGACGCCAACTAACAGAGCTGCTCCCAAACGGCACGACGCTTGCACATGGGTTCGTCCCTACAACGCCGACAAACCTGGATGGCTGAGCTCTGGCCGCGGCAGCCCCGCATAGCGTCACCTCGTCAAGCCTTCAGTGCCTCGCTACCCCTTGCAAGCAACCAACGGCTGACTGTCAATTGTCATGGCAACCCCTTGTTTTTTCTATGATGGACCTGCAGGACCACCTGAAGGGGGCTGCGTCAGGCGAGGCCCTTGCAGTGTCTCCTTCGCTCTCGTCCGCGCGAACCACTTGCACGTTAAAGGGGGGGTGCCTAAGCATCGCGACTCAGGGCTCCTACTGGCTCTCCAGCCCTCACCCTCTGGCCTTGACCACGGCATCGCGACCTGGCATACCAGCGACGGCTGAGACTCGCTCGAGGGCCTGGACCCGAGGACGTAGAGCAGAAAGGGGAGCAAAGGCGAGAGGGAAGAGACACACGAGGACCTCGCCGAGCAACCTCGCGCTTGCTGATGCACGGACCCGGGGACACACTAGAGAGCGGCCCCTGATCCTCGAGATAAGTCATCACCCGGAAGCGCAAGCTGCCGCGGCACCATCCTCGCACCTAATGCTACCCCATGTTAGCGACGCCGCTCTCCTTTCTCACCAAACAATGGCTGCTTGGGCGCCAAAGGGGACCTCCTGAGCATCGCGACTCAAGGGCTCTTACCGGACTCCGGGTCGCTCACCTCCTGGCCTTGACCACGGCATCGTGACCTGGCATACCAGCGACGGCTGAAGCCGCCTTGGGACTGGGACCTGTCGGCGCAGAGCACCAAGCCCTCGTGAGGTTCGAAAGGGAGGATTGAGCTAAGACGGAATGAGCAACTCGCGCAATTCTACGACAAGGGTTATATTGACAAAACAGGATCACAGGCACCTTACAAGCCCCCACGGGACGCGTTTTTAATTCCTCGCAGGGAACAGATCCTAAAGGGACACAAACTACGCGCGACCCTGCAAAAGACGCCATCATCAACAGTGGGCCGTCAAGCATCGACGCCAACCCCATCCAGATCAGAGACGGTGGCGGCCTGATGAGCCCGCCCTGCTCCAGGAGCGGCGCCGGCTCGAGGGCTCGTAGCTGTCATCGCTCGTCTCCGGAGTCGCGAAGAGCTCGCCGGAGTCGCTGGAGCCTCCGACACCTCCACCGCCTAAGGAGCCGCCAAGGGAGCGGTTGGCGGGCCCAGTCCTCGTTGCGGCAGGGTCCGGGCCACCTTCCCCGGGGCAGCACTCCAGCCGGCGCCCGCTCGCATCGAAGACCTTGAAGAGCATCACCGAAGCACAATCGTAATCCAAGTGGACCGCGAAGACGCCCCTTTCCCTGCAAACCCGGGCGATCTCTCTCCAGCCCCGAGTCATGAAGACCTCGCCCGGGGCAACGACCGCGACCTCTGCCTCGGTCGCGAGGGTGCTACAGCCGGCGTGCTGCAGCCAAAGCTCCAGGGGCTCCCCCTGCGGGATGATGGAGGCGAAGAAGGGAGGAAGGCGGATCCAAGACTGAAGAGGAATGGCGACGTGGAGCACAAACTCTCGGGAGGAGCCCTCGATGTGGACCCTAGGGGGGACGACCCACACCTTCGTGACCCGTCGGCGCCGACGGCGGCGCCGCCCATGGCGGTCAGCATCAGCTCCTTCGGGGCCCTCGACGTGGGCGTACAATGGCAGCGGGAACCCCGGCGGCACCCGCTCGCACCAAGGCCTCGACACCACCTGAAGGGCCCCTTCGTCCGGGCCACGGGGGACGAGCCGTTTCTTCGGCGGAAGTGGGTCTGGCTCCTCTCGGGGAGCTTTTCCTTTCTCTGCCATCGAGAACCGACGGATCGGAGCCATCGCAGCAAGACGAAGCAAGGATCAGGAAGAAGGAGAAGCAAGGAGGGATGGACTGGAAGGGCGCGCGCTGCCCCGTACTTATGGTCGGCAAAGGCCAACCGCCGACCTCCACGACTACAGGTAATCATGACCCACTTTGCATGCAGGGACTTGTCCAATCCGTGCAGTTGCCGAGGCGCCATGGGGAAGTGGAGGCGCCCACGTCCAATCAACCGCCACGCGGCGCCCAAGGCCGCAGGCTGTTAGGGCCCGCGGTGCTTCGCTCTTGCCCTTCCGCCTCCCTGCACGGCCATGTCCGGGCGCGCCTTGGGCCTGGGGGCTACTGTCGGTGTTCTGGGAACGGGGGTCCCCAGACTTGCCTGCCTGCGGTGTGGCTCAAAGGGGGCCCCAGCGCGGCCCATCTTCACCAACACAAACCCAAGACCCTCGCGAGGGGTCAAGCCTCGCGAGGCGGACGATGCAGAGCTTCCTCAGGCGCGGCCTCGTCAGGCTAGCTCATGAGGAGGCGGAGAGATCAAGGTGGGGTACCTCACGAGGTGCCCATGACGCAAGCCATGACGACCAGGGGCGCCAGGCGGGTGCCAGCCCGCGCAGTGTCCTCCCTTCCTCTTTGGTGCAAAGGGGGCAAGCGCAGCCGCGGAGTACCGAGGCATCAGGCAAAGGTTGCCATTTCGGTGCAACGAGACCAAGACCAGGAGGACTACGAGACGGAGGTCACCGTGGAGCCCAAGACGGCGTCATCACCAGAGCTTTGCGCAGGCAAAGACTACTTTTGTCAGGATAGTTGATACTAGGTGTCCCCCTTCAAATTAGCCCGCCATTGTTGGCTCCCTTCCCGCTCGATATTTGGGAAGAGGACCAGGGCCTCTATAAATAGGACCAGCCACCCACAGAGCAAGGGGGGCAGGCAGGGAAAGAGAGAGAGAGAGAGAGAGAAAGGTGACTGAGCTCCTCCCAGCAGTTCATCACCCCAGCCAAGAACAGATCATCGCGAGGCTGTTCTTCCTTGTATTGTTCATCATCATCAGCCCAAGAGGCAATCCACCACACCACACACTGGAGTAGGGTATTACACCACAACGGTGGCCCGAACCAGTATAAACCATGTGTCTCTTGCGTTGTTCTTTCCTTAGTTCAGATCCTAGCAAGGCGGAGGGGTGCAGGTAGGTAGGAGGCAAAATCTCCGCGCGCACCCTAGTGTTCGAACCTCAAGGGTCTGCCGGAACCCGAAATCCGACAGTCATGGTCAAGTAACATGACTTCCAGAACAGGATTACCGTACCACTCTGATGCGGATCTTACTCTGGTTGACCTACGAGGTTCGGTAGTAACTTGATCTGAAGTTACATGATCTACATCATTCGCTTCCTCACTAATTGGTGTAGGAGTCATAGGAACAAATTTCTGTGATGAACTACTTTCCAATAAGGGAGCAGGTACAGTTTCCTCATCAAGTTCTACTTTCCTCCCACTCACTTCTTTCGAGAGAAAACTCCTTCTCTAGAAAGGATCCATTCTTATCAACGAATATCTTGCCTTCGGATCTGTGATAGAAGGTGTACCCAGCAGTCTCCTTTAGGTATCCTATGAAGACACATTTCTCCGATTTGGGTTCGAGCTTATCAGGTTGAAGCTTTTTCACATAAGCATCACAACCCCAAACTTTAAGAAACGACAACTTTGGTTTCTTGCCAAACCACATTTCATAAGGCGTCGTCTCAACGGATTTAGATGGTGCCCTATTTAACGTGAATGCAGCCGTCTCTAAAGCATAACCCCAAAACGATATAAATCAGTAAGAGACATCATAGGTCGCACCATATCTAGTAAAGTACGATTACGACATTCGGACACACCATTACGCTGTGGTGTTCCGGGTGGCGTGAGTTGCGAAACTATTCCGCATTGTTTCAAATGAAGACCAAACTCATAACTCAAATATTCTCCTCCACGATCAGATCATAGAAACTTTATTTTCTTGTTACGATGATTTTCCACTTCACTCTGAAATTCTTTGAACTTTTCAAATGTTTCAGACTTATGTCTCATCAAGTAGATATACCCATATCTGTTGAAATCATCTGTGAAGGTGAGAAAATAACGATACCCGCCGTGAGCCTCAACATTCATCAGACCACATACATCAGTATGTATGATTTCCAACAAATCTGTTGCTCACTCCATAGTTCCGGAGAACGGTGTTTTAGTCATCTTGCCCATGAGGCATGGTTCGCAAGTACCAAGTGATTCATAATCAAGTGATTCCAAAAGTCCATTAGAATGGAGTTTCTTCATGCGCTTTACACCAATATGACCCAAACGGCAGTGCCACAAAATAAGTTGCACTATCATTATTGAAAGGATCGATATGGTTGGCTAGAGGGGGGGATAGGCAACTAACAATTTTTAGCTTTTCTTTAACAATTTAAACTTTGCATCAAAGTAGGTTGTCTAGATATGCAACTAGGTGAGCAACCTATATGATGCAACAAGGATAGGAACACAAGCAAGCAAGAGATATCACACAAATAAGCTTGAACAGTAAAGGCACGAGATAACCAAGAGTGGAGACGGTGGAGACGAGGATGTGTTACCAGAGTTCCTTCCCTTTGAGGGGAAGTACGTCTCTGTTGGAGCGGTGTGGAGGCACAATGCTCCCCAAGAAGCCACTAGGGCCACCGTATTCTCCTCACACCCTCACACAATGCGAGATGCCGTGATTACACTATTGGTGCCCTTGGAGGCGGCGACCAAACCTTTACAAACAAGGTTGGAGCAATCTCCACAACTTAATTGGAGGCTCCCAACGACACCACGAAGCTTCACCACAATGTACTATGGCTCCGCGATGACCTCAACCGTCTAGGATGCTCAAACACCCAAGAGTAACAAGATCCGCAAGGGATTAGTGGGGGGATCAAATTTCTCTTGGTGGAAGTGTGGATCGAGGCCTTCTCAACCACTCCCGAGCAAATCAACAAGTTTGATTGGCTAGGGAGTGAGATCAGGCGAAAATGGAGCTTAGAGCAACAATGGAGCTTAGGGTTGGAAGAGATTAGTCAACGGGGAAGAAGGGGACCCCTTATATAGTGAGGGATAAAGATCCAGCCGTTATCCACCTACCAGCCCGCGGCCAGCGGTACTACCGCACCAAGCAAGCGGTACTACCGTGTGGCCACGCGATACTACCGCTTGCTGCCAAGCGGTACTACCGCAAGGTCACGCGGTACAACCGTGTAGGCCCGCGGTACTACCGTGGCACCAGCAACGGCTAGGGCAGACCTGAGGCACAAGTGCTGAGGGCGGTACTTCCACGGGCGCGGTACTACCGCTCCCCCTTGTGGTATTACCGCAAGGCAGGAATCCCCTAGCCTGGGAAGAGAGAGGATAAGGAAACAACCGTGCCTACTTCCGTTGAAAAACGGAAGAAGCAAAAACCCGACATAGTACTACCGCAGAGGGGTGGTACTACCGCCTGGCAGCTGAGCACGGTACTACTGCGGAATGAAAGCGGTACTACCATGGTGGGCGCGGATGTAAAAAATTTCATCCGCCCCTACTACCGCGGGGGAGCGGTACTAGCCTGGTGGGCCACGGTAGTGCAGCTCCAGGGGAGCGGTACTACCGTGGGCACCTGCGGTACTACCGCGTCGCAGCACGGTACTACTGCTCACTTGGGAGCAGTACTACCGCAGGCCAACACAGCAGCTAGAAACAAGGTGACGAGATAAACAATGGAGGAAGCTCCAAGGTGCAAGAGAAAGGAGGGGACAAGGAAGAAACGTGTACGTGATGATTCCACCCAAACCTTTCCGACGCGGACCCCCTCTTAATAGTACGGCTTTCCTACGACTCAAATCCACCAAAAAGAAACGTAGAAAAGACGTCGTCTTCAACAGTCTTCGAGGGGCACCCAACCGTCTTGTGCCTAATGATGAAATGTCTGGGATACTCAAGGCACACGATTAGTCCGCAAACGCGTTGTCATCAATCACCAAAACACCTTAGGGATAAATATGCCCTTACAATCTCCCCCTTTTTGGTGGATTGATGACAATACGGGATTTGCACAAGGGAAATAATATTAAGCAATCGCAAACCCCTCCTCTCTAGAATATAGACGGGCTCTGCCTAGATGTGTGCCAACTAGATTGGTGCTTTGGACTGCACGACACACATACTAGGATCAAAGCTCCCCTATATTATAGAGACAAGGCATATCTAGTAATAGGAAGGCTAACACTAGACAAGATAGCACAAACCTAAGTTAACTAAGATAGATAGAGTGCATATGTCTTACACCATATGTAGGATAAGTCTCGAAGGCACAAACCAAACAAAGGCAAACGAGGCAAATGAGGTTCAAACGACAAAGCAAACACCAAGCACGACACAACACAAATCCCTACACTCTCTCCCCTTTTGCATCGAGACGCCAAAAAGGAAGAGAGGACACCTACACACACGGGGTGGCTCAGGCAGAGAAGTCATCCCACTACTCCTCGTGCTCCTCGTCAGACTCGGCGGCGGGGACAGACTCCTCGATGTCCTCCTATGAACTGGTCCACTTGTACTCCTGCTTCGCCATCCAGGCAGCCTCTGGCGTGATGACGTCCTCAGAACCGCCAGACACATCCTCTCCAAAGAGCCTCATGACCTTCTTGTCACGGCGGCGACTCTCCTTGTCTGCCACGTAAGTCCTGTACTGTCCCTTTGCCTGCATGCAGAAGAGAGTCTTCATCTTGTCCTTCAACTTCTTGGCCCACGATGGCTCAGAGGAAGGTGTGGTAGACCTAGCAGCACGATCCTCAGTAACGTGCTCTGCACCAGCCTCCTCCTCACCAACATCCCTCCTAGCAGAAGAAGCCTCAGCACGGGTGGTAGTGTTGGCCCAGTTGGGCTTGACGCGGAGACTGATGGACTCATGCTGAATCTAGTCTGGAGCAAGGAACTCATCACAGGGTACATCTTCTCCCAAGTTGTGGAGAGCAACAGAAACAGGTACGGTCCATAGATAGGTACCTTGCGAGTGAACACCGCAAACCGAAGCTCACACCACATGATGTGTGAGACATCCAGTGGCTGAGTCTGAGATGAACGTGCCTCTGCAAACAGGAGCAACATGTCCACTAGATAAGAATGAACCTTGTCCTTGTCGCCAATGCGTGGGAACAGGGTGTTGCGGAAGATGCGATGCATGATATCCAGAAAGGAGTTCAGCACCCAAGTCGACTTTCCATTGGGCAGCACCTTCTCAACAAGGAATGGCTAAAGCAGGTTCTTGTTAGCAGACTCAGAGTTGGCGTGGGGGTGGACACCAATGGGTGTGTGAAGCCCATCATCAGGAATGTGAAGCAGATCCATGAACTCCTTCCATGTAGCAGACAGCTGACGGCCGTTGGTCATCCAGGTCATCCTCCGCTCAACCCCTGGATGAAAGTAAACTGAGGCAAAGAACTGACAAATAAGCTCAAGGTCATAGTCAAGGTGAAAGGAGATCACAGGCTCAATAGCAAACTGCTCCACCAAGTCCATAGCCTCTCCAAAATAGTCACTAAACTTGTCCTTCCACATGTGATTCATGTCTATCCACTTGACATCCACGAAGGTATTCTGCTTGTTCTTGATCACATCCAGATATATGAGAGCCTGTTGCTTGGTCCAGAACAACTCGGTGCCTCTGAGGACAGCCCGAGGATTCACATAGGGATTGATCTTCCGGCGTTCGACATACTCATTGACTGAAATCTCGTCCATGCCCTTAGCAGGTTCCTTTTGCTTGCTGGCAGTGGTCTTGACATTGCGCTTGGGGCATTGGAGCCCTCTGGTGCTTCATCTTGTGATTGCACAGACGCTTGGAGCCAGTGTCACGACTGGTATTGGAACGGCGAGAGCCACCACCTGAGACACAAAGCGCAAAACACACACGACAAGCAAGAAGGATCAATGCAAAGACCACAACAAAGCAAAAGAAACATGCAGGGAGCACACAAGATAATTGCCATGAGAGAGATTTGACCCCTACGGTAGTACTGCCAAGTGCTGCGGTACTAAGATTGTAGTACCGCTCTTAGTCGCGGTAGTACCGTGTAAGGTCACGGTAGTACCGGGTCTAGGAGTGGTAGTAGAATCTTAGTGCCACAGCTAGCACGGTAGTACCGCGTCTGATGGGCGGTAGTACCGCACGACCAAGCGCGGTAGTACCGCACCTGATGGGCGGTAGTACCGCACATGAGACACGGTAGTACCGCGCCGCGTCAGATCCGAACAAGTTCAAATCTGAGAAAAGCCCGTGAAACCGCGGCGGTACTATGGTTGGACAAATCTACCACAAGACAACATATCAAGTATGATTCCTATGCAACACAACTCTCCTACATCCTACTCTTGCACAGATTTGGCCTAAAATCTCAAGAACAACAAGCATCTCCCCAAAAACCTAGAAGCGAGAGAACAACCAAGAAAAACAGGGATTTGGGGAAAAACCTTGGTCCATGGCAAGAGGAAGTGGTGGGGAACGATCCCACCGATCGGAATCCGAGGAGATTGGCCGGAGACGGAGATCCGGCGAGGACCTCCGGCGCCGTTCTTGAGCAAGAGAGAGAGATATGTGGGGAGAGAGACGAGTGAATGGGTATGGGGAGTTGGAACTCCCCTGCCCGAGTCATAACCCCCACGCTCACTCGATGGCGCAGTAGTACCGCTCGGCGGAAGTACCGCACCTGAGCGGTAGTACCGCGCTCTGGCGCGGTAGTACCGTGCCTCTCAAAGCGGTAGTACCGCGGCAAGCCGCGGTAGTACCGTGGGCTCAAGAAGATGCATGTTTCAAGCACACGAAAAAGAGGTCTTTGCACGAACACTCCAAGGCAACACGACACCACAAGAGCACGCAACACACAAAAGGCAGAAAGACAAACGACAAAACGAAACAACCACGAGACACCACCTCTCCAAAGAGAGGGCGGTGGCCGTAGCCACCTATGTTTGAGTCAATTGGTATGGCACCGCGAAGAATTATCCTTGGTCCCATGACCAAAACTCGTCTTTGAACCACAAGTACCATCAAACATGGCTAATGTGAAAGACTTGATCAACTTATGTATAATGGGGGGAGGGAGAGTTCATTGAGAGAACAACACTCCCCCTATGTCCATGCCTACATCTAAACAAAACAACAAGTTGAGTATGGTGGGGTGTGCAAGGGTTCAAGCAACATTGCTCGAATCAATGATATTTAGCTCATGCCTTAACTCACGAAATCTTGCTTCATCCAAGGGCTTCGTGAAAATATCTGCAAGGTTATCATGAGTGTTGACATAGTTGAGCTCGATCTCTCCTCGCCTAATGTGATCCTGGATGAAGTGATACCGGATCTCAATATGCTTCGTCTTGAAGTGTTGCACCGGGTTGAGAGAGATCTTGATGGCACTTTCATTGTCACACCAAAGAGGCACTTTGTCACAAATGACACCGTAATCCTTTAAAGTTTGCCTCATCCATAAGAGTTGTGCACAACAACTACCGACCGCCACATACTCCGCTTCGGTGGACGAGAGAGACACACAACTTTGCTTTTTGGAAGACCAACTTACCAAAGAGCAACCAAGGAATTGGCACCCTCCAGAAGTGGACTTCCTATCCACTTTTTCTCCCGCCCAATCGGAACCCGAATACCCTACAAGCTTGAAGTTTGCTCCTCTTGGGTACCATAAGCCAAAGTTTGGGGTATGGGCCAAATATCGAAAGATTCGTTTGACCGCCACATAGTGACTTTCCTTAGGTGCGGCTTGAAACCGTGCACAAATTCCCACACTCAACATGATATCCGGTCTAGATACACAAAGGTAGAGCAAGGAGCCTATCATGGAACGATATACCTTTTGATCCACCGCTTTACCATTGGGATCTATGTCAAGTTGGCACTTGGTGGGCATTGGAGTGGAAGCCAGCTTGACATCACTTAGCTTGAATCTCTTGAGCATGTCTTGAGTGTATTTGGCTTGGTTGATGAATGTTCCTTCTCTTCTTTGCTTCACTTCGAACCCTAGAAAGAACTTCAACTCTCCCATGGAAGACATCTCGAACTTTGAGGTCATGAGAGCGGCAAATTCCTCATTGAAAGCTTTGTTAGGGGAACCAAAGATAATATCATCAACATATAATTGGCACACAAACAACTCCCCTTTGACCTTCTTAGTAAAAAGAGTGGGGTCGATTAGCCCAACTTCAAAACCACGGTCTTGTAACAAGTTGGTAAGGTGGTCATACCACGCACGTGGGGCTTGTTTAAGGCCATAGAGTGCCTTATCGAGTTGATACACATGATCGGGAAAGTAGGGATCCTCGAACCCGGGGGTTACTTGACATAAACCAATTCATTAATGGGACCATTAAGAGAAGCACTCTTCACATCCATTTGTTGTAACTTAAAGTTATGATGAGAAGCATATGCAATCAACATGCGAATGGATTCAAGACGAGCAACGGGAGCAAAGGTTTCACCATAGTCGATACCCTCGACTTGGGAGTAGCCTTGTGCTACCAAACGAGCCTTGTTGCGAATGATAATCCCATGGGCATCTTGCTTGTTCTTAAATATCCACTTGGTTCCAATGACATTGTGGTTCCCCGTCAGTCTTGGCACCAATCTCCACACTTTGTTGGCTCGAAGTTGTTGAGTTCTTCATGCATGGCATTGAGCCAACCCGGATCTTCGAGCGCCTCATAGACCTTGTGGGGTTCGACACAAGAGACAAACGCGTGATGCTCACAATAGTTTGCTAATTGTCTACGAGTGCTTACCCCCTTTCTTAAGCTTCCAAGCACATTCTTCATGAGATGATCCTTGGTGGAGAGCTTGGAAGCAACCTTGGTGGCACGATGCTCCAATTCCTCCTTGGGGGTGAGACGAGGAGTTGTCACTTGATCATCTTGAGTGTCATCTTGAGCTTGTTCTTGTTCTTGAACTTGCTCGGAGGAGAGAACTTGACCTTGGGCATCACTTGATGTGTCAACACCGTCTTGAGCATGATCTTGCCCTTGGTCATGTTCTTGAGGATGAGGGCCTTCATGTTGTTCTTCGGAAGCGTGTGGGCCTTGGGTTGGTGATGGCTCCACTTGAGTGGAGCATTGTCCTTCTCCTTCGGCTACAAGGGGTTCCTCAATGGGTAGGATAAAGCCAACACCCATTCTTCTTATGGTTTGAGGAGGAATTTCATCACCTACATCACAAGTGCCACTTTGCTCCACTTGGGAGCCGTTATTCTCATCAAACTCCACGTTACACGTCTCCTCAATAAGTCCCGTGGATTAATTGAGGACACGGTAAGCATGAGAGTTTGTAGCATAACCAACAAATATGCCCTCATAAGCTCTAGCCTCAAATTTAGACAACCGAACACCTTTCTTGAGAATGAAACACTTACACCCGAACACCCAAAAGTACTTGAGGTTGGGCTTGTTACCGGTGAGTATCTCATATGGAGTCTTGTTCAAGCCCTTGCGGAGGTAGAGCCAATTGGATGCATGACATGCGGTGTTGATGGATTCGGCCCAAAAGTTGTATAGAGACTTGAACTCCGCCATCATGGTCCTTGTCGCATCCATCAACGTCCGGTTCTTCCTCTCCGCAACACCGTTTTGTTGAGGGGTGTAAGGTGCGGAATATTGATGCTTGATCCCCTCATCACTAAGAAACTCATCCAAGGTGTAGTTCTTGAACTCGGTGCCGTTGTCACTTCTTATTGTCAAGATCTTTGCATTGTGTTGATGTTGTGCTTCATTTGCAAAGTCAATGATGGTTTGTTGGGTCTCGCTCTTCCTCTTGAAGAAATACACCCAAGTGTATCTTGAGTAGTCATCCACAATCACCAAGCAATACTTCCTACCCCCAAGACTATCGAAGGATGGAGGCCCAAAGAGATCCAAGTGAAGGAGCTCCAAAGGCCTCTTTGAGTAAATGATAGTCGTGGGAGGGTGAGCCTTCTCATGTAGCTTTCCTTCGATACAAGCACTGCAAGCACGATCTTTAGCAAAACTAACATTCGTTAGTCCACAGACATGGTCCCCCTTGAGAAGACTTTGCAAAGATCTCATATTGACATGGGCTAGACG
Source organism: Triticum urartu (assembly GCF_003073215.2). Taxonomy (NCBI): domain Eukaryota; kingdom Viridiplantae; phylum Streptophyta; class Magnoliopsida; order Poales; family Poaceae; genus Triticum; species Triticum urartu. The sequence continues at coordinate 508,225,013 of NC_053024.1, read as the reverse complement.
GCGATGCCAAAGCCACCCCACATCAACTTTAGCCATTAGGCATGTCGCGGTCTTAGTGGGTCGCTTCGAAAAGTTAATCACATATAGACCGTTCTTGACATGCCCAACAAAGGCTACTTTAAGAGTCTTGCTCCACAAGAGGGCCAACGGTATCGATATCAAAGAAAGTGGCAAAGCCCATGATTGCAAGTTGACGAACGGAAAGTAAATTGTATGCAAGGGACTCAACAAGCATGACCTTCTCGATCGTGAGATCATGAGAGATGACCACCTTGCCAAGTCCCAATACCTTAGAAGATGAGGCGTCACCCCACTCGACATTGGTGGGCATAGATGGAATCTTGTGCACGTCCACCACCAAGTCCTTGCTTCCGGTCATATGATTTGTAGCTCCGCTATCGAGCAACCATGACCCCCCACCGGAAGCAAACACCTACAAGAGATCAATGCTTGGTTTTAGGTACCCATTTTGTAATGGGTCCTTTGATGTTAGTAACAAGGGTCTTTGGAACCCAAATAGACCATTCAATGTATTCATGAGGAGAACCAACGAATTTGGCATAGACATGCCCATCACTAGCACGACATACCATATAAGAAGGATTAAAGTTGCCGGCTTTGATGAGAGGAGTGGCATTGCCCTTTTTGACAGTGCCACCCTTCGCATTGTTCTTCTTCTCCTTGGAAGCACTCTCTCCCTCCTTCACAAAGGTTTGCATGAGAGGAGGAGGTCGTTTGGTCTTGTCATTCTTCTTCTTGTTCTTGGACTCGGGCACGTACCCCACCCCTTCCTTGGCCACAACTCCCTTTTGGTTGATCAAGAGGTCGTTGAGGTTCTTCTTGCCTTGTATGCAAGTCGCAAGACCTCTCTCAAGTTGCCCCTTTAGCTTAGCGTTCTCCTCAACAAGATGCACATGCTCACAACACGGGTTAGTAGCATTTGCATTATCAATTAACATCATACGAGGAAAAGTGGCTTTTTCCTTGGTTAGCTTTACTTGAAGTTGATCATGAGACTCTTTGAGGCTAGCATGAGCACCCTTCGAGACCTTGTGAGCCTTGTCAAGTAGATCAAACTCCTCTTTGAGTCTAGCAAGATCAACCTCAAGTTCGGTCTTCTCAGAGTTTAGCACATGAAAAACAATGAGAACATGATCACAATCTTTCTTTAACTTAGCATGATCAACGTTGTGTGACTCCTCAAGAGCCAAACAAAGACCACGCTCTTCCTCAAGAGCATTGGAAAGATCCTAAATCTCATCGGCATAGTCACGACTATGCCCTTCCATCTTAGTGATGGTATCTTCGTGAGCCTCGATCATGTCATTGGCTTCACCAAGTTGTTCCAAGAGAGCAACAAAGTGCTTCTTGGATTTACCCTTAAGTTTTCCCGTAAAGGCCTCAAACTCATTTGCCTCCACATTAGCTCCCTCATGTTCATCAATGCTACCCATCGAAGAAGGATGATTAATGATGGTAGTTTTGATGTTGGGGGTTACCTTGTTGGTGGCTTTAGCCATGAGGCACTTGGCGGTGATGCTCTCATTGGGTGAGTCGAAGACAGACACCCGTGGAGTCATCGCAATGGCAACTGAGGCCATGGCAGCCAACTCACCATCTTCATCATCGTCATCGTCCTCATTGTACTCTTCTTGTACCACCAATGCCTTGGGAGGAGTCTTCTTGGTGAAATTGCTCTTGTTGGGGAACGACTTGGCCTTGTCCTTTCGGATGAGCTTGCCACCATTGTCTTCCCTCTTCTCATACGGGCACTCCGCAACAAAATGACTCACATTGCCACAATTGTAGCAAGTCCTTACACGTTGCTTGCTCTTCGTGCCACTTGAGTTGTTTTTGTTAAAGTTTGGCCTCGAGTTTTTCTTGCTCCAAAATTGCCTTGAAGCGAGTGCCATGTGTTCATGATATGCATACTTTGTATCTTCGGGGTTGATCTCCTCTTCTTCCTCTTCTTCTTCTTCAACGGAGAGCTTGGCCTTCAATGCAAGGTTCGGCTTCTTTGCCCTTTGAGAACGAAGCACCGCATTGTCGGCGGTCTTGTCCAAAATGTTCATGGCCACAAACTCATCCAACACTTCACTTGAGGTCAAAGTGTGGAAGTCCGGTCTTTGACGAATGACGGAGGACATGGCCTTATGGTAGGGCATCATTGCCTTGAGGAATTTGCGCTTGATCCAATTGTCATCCGTGTCCTTGCTCCTGTGATCTCGGAGTGAGACCGCGAGTTTGGTTACTCTCCGATAAAGCTCACGAGGTTCTTCATATTATTTCATTGCAATCTCATCGGCCTCATCTTGCACCACTTCATAGTTGGAGCGTTGAATGCTCGCGCTTCCCCGGTAGAGAGAGACAACACAAAGCCATGCGTCTTTGGCCAAGGCGAAGGGCCGAAGATGAGGTAGGTTGATAACCCACAAGTATAGGGGATCGCAACAGTTTTCGATAAGTAAGAGTGTCGAACCCAACGAGGAGCTAAAGGTAGAACAAATATTCCCTCAAGTTCTATCGACCACCGATACAACTCTACGCACGCTTGACGTTCGCTTTACCTAGACCAAGTATGAAACTAGAAGTACTTTGTAGGTGTTGTTGGATAGGTTTGCAAGATAATAAAGAGTACGTAAATAAAAAGTAGGGGCTGTTTAGATAAAGAAACAATAAAGTAAATATAGCGAGTGTGGAAAACTGGTGGTAGGAGTTGCGAAATTGCCACTTAAGCAATTGACTACTTTACTAGACCGATAGCAAGTATTATGTGGGAGAGACCACTGCTAGCATGTCATCCCTTACTTGGAATTCTATGCACTTATGATTGGAACTATTAGCAAGCATCCGCAACTACTAATGTTCATTAAGGTAAAACCCAACCATATCATTAAGATATATTGGTCCCCCTTCAATCCTGTATGCATCAATTTCTATGCTAGGTTGAAGCCTCTGTCACTCTTGCCCTCCAATACATAGTCCTATCAACATACAAGTAACCCAATCCACGCGCGCGCTCATATGATGGGCACCACAGGACATCAACATAACCACAAGCAAATTAAATCAATCATAGCAATTCATCAACCACCGATAGGACAACAAAAATCTACTCACACATCATAGGATGGCAACACATCATTGGATAATAATATGAAGCATAAAGCACCATGTTCAAGTAGAGGGTACAACGGGTTGCGGGAGAGTGGACCACTGTAGATAGAGGGGGGAAGGTGATGGAGATGTTGGTGAAGATGGCAGAGGTGTTGGTGAAGATCGCGGTGATGATGATGATGGCCACGGCAGCGTTCCGGCGCCACCGGAGGAGAGGGGGAGAGGGCACCCCTTCTTCCTCTTCTTCCTTGACCTCCTCCGTAGATGGGAGAAGGGTTTCCCCTCTGGTCCTTGGCCTCCATGGCATGGGAGGGGCGAGAGCCCCTCCGAGATTGGATCTATCTCTCTGTTTTTCTCTGGTTCTACGTTCTGTTCTGGCTCTGTTTCACCGTTTCGTATATATATGGAGATCCGTAACTCCGATTGGCCTGAAACCTTCGCCGTGATTTTTTCCGAATATTAGATTTCTTGCGGCAAAAGAAGAGCGTCAACCGCCTTACGGTGGGCTCACGAGGGTAGGGAGCATGCCCAGGGGGCGCCCCCCCTGCCTCGTGACCACCTCGGGCACTAGTTCGTGTTGATTTTCCTTCCGAATTTTCCATATTTTCCAAAAAATAAGCTCCGTCCGTTTTTATCCCGTTTGGACTCCGTTTGATATGTATATTCCGCGAAACCAAAAACATGCAACAGACAGGAACTGGCACTGGGCACTGGATCAATATGTTAGTCCCAAAAATAATATAAAAAGTTGCCAAAAAGTATATGAAAGTTGAATAATATTAGCATGGAACAATCAAAAATTATAGATACGACGGAGACGTATCAGCATCCCCAAGCTTAATTCCTGCTCGTCCTCGAGTAGGTAAATGATAAAAACGATAATTTTTGATGTGGAATGCTACCTAGCATAATCTTGATCATATGTCTAATCATGGCATGAATATTAAGACACGAGTGATTCAAAGCAATAATCTATCTTTTGACATAAAGACAATTCAAGCATACCAGCCAAGCAATTATGTCTTATTGAAATAACATAGCCAAAGAAAGCTCATCCCTACAAAATCATATAGTCTGGCTATGCTCCATCTTCACCACACAAAATATTTACATCATGCACAACCCCGATGACAAGCCAAGCAATTGTTTCATACTTTTGACGTTCTCAAACCTTTTCAACTTTCACGCAATACATGAGCGTGAGCCATGGACATAGCACTTTAGGTGGAATAGAATATGATGGTGGGGGTTATGTGGAGAAGACAAAAAAGGAGAAAGTCTCACATCAACTAGGCGTATCAACGGGCTATGGAGATGCCCATTAATAGATATCAATGTGAGGAGTAGGGATTGCCATGCAACGGATGCACTAAGAGCTATAAGTGTATGAAAGCTCAAACTGGAAACTAAGTGGGTGTGCATCCAACTTGCTTGCTCATGAAGACCTCGGGCGTTTGAGGAAGCCCATCATCGGAATATACAAGCCAAGTTCTATAATGAAAATTCCCACTAGTATATGAAGGTGAAAGCATAGGATACTCTCTCTATGAAGAACATGGTGCTACTCTGAAGCACGAGTGTGGTAAAAGGATAGTAACATTGCCCCTTCTCTCTTTTCTCTCATTTTTTCTCTTTTATTTTATTTTTTTTGGGCCTTCTCTCTCTTTTTTGGCCTTTCTCTTTTTTTATATATATTTTTTATTTTTTCGTCCGGAGTCTCATCCCGACTTGTGGGGGAATCATAGTCTCCATCATCCTTTCCTCACTGGGGCAATGTCCTAATAATGATGATCATCACACTTTTATTTACTTACAACTCAATATTACAACTCGATATCTAGAACAAAGATATGACTCTATATGAATGCCTCTGGCGGTGTACCGGGATGTGCAATGATCTACCGCAGCAATGACATCAAAAAACGGACAAGCCATGAAAACATCATGCTAGCTATCTTACGATCACGCAAAGCAATATGACAATGAATGCTCAAGTCATGTATATGATGATGATGATGAAAGTTGCATGGCAATATATCTCGGAATGGCTATGGAGATGCCATGATAGGTAGGTATGGTGGTTGTTTTGAGGAAGGTATATGGTGGGTTTATGGTACCGGCGAAAGTTGTGCGGTACTAGAGAGACTAGCAATGATGGAAGGGTGAGAGTGCGTATAATCCATGGACTCAACATTAGTCATAAAGAACTCACATACTTATTGCAAAAATCTATTAGTCATCGAAACAAAGTACTACGCGCATGCTCCTAGGGGGATAGATTGGTAGGAAAAGACCATCACTCATCCCCGACCGCCACTCATAAGGAAGACAATCAATAAACACCTCATGCTCCGACTTCATTACATAACGGTTCACCATACGTGCATGCTACGGGACTTGCAAACCTCAACACAAGTATTTCTCAGTTTCACAATTACTAAACTAGCACGACTCTAATATCACAACCTTTATATCGCAAAACTATTGCAAGGGATCAAACATATCATATTCAGCGATCTACAAGTTTATGTAGGATTTTATGACCAACCATGTGAATGACCAGTTCCTGTCATCTCTCTAAATAGATATAAGTGAAGCAAGAGAGTTTAATTCTTTCTGCAAAAGATATGCCCACGCTCTAACAAATATAAGTGAAGCAAAAGAGCATTCTACAAATGGCGGTTGTCTAAGTGAAGAGAAACAGGCAATCCAAACTTCAAATGATATAAGTGAAGCACATGAAGCATTCTATAAAGCCATACTCAAAGAATATAAGTGAAGTGCAAAGAGCATTCTATAAATCAACCAAGGACTATCTCATACCAGCATGGTGCATAAAAAGAAAAAGAAAAACCTAAATGCAAAAGACGCTCCAAGACTTGCACATATCGCATGAACAAAACGAATCCAAAAATATACCGATATTTGTTGAAGAAAGAGGGGATACCTCCCCAGCATCCCCAAGCTTAGACGCTTGAGTCTCCTTGAATATTTACTTGGGGTGCCTCAGGCATCCCCAAGCTTGAGCTCTTTCCTCTCTTCCTTCTTCTCACATCGAGACCTTCTCAATCATCGAACACTTCATCCACACAAAACTTCAACAGAAAACTCGGTAAGATCCATTAGTATAATAAAGCAAATCACTACTCTAAGTACTGTTGCAAACCAATTCATATTTTGTTTTTGCATTGTGTCTACTGTAATATAACTTTTTCATGGCTTAATCCACTGATATAAATTGATAGTTTCATCAAAACAAGCAAACTATGCATCAAAAACAGAATCTGTCTAAAACAGAACAATCTATAGCAATCTGAACATTCACCATACTTCTGATACTTGAAACATTCTGCCAAAATTAGGAACAAAAATTTGTATAGCAAGACAGTGCAAAAATAATCAGAACCATTTGACGTTCCAGTAAAAAATTATAGATACGACGGAGACGTATCAGCATCCCCAAGCTTAATTCCTGCTCGTCCTCGAGTAGGTAAATGATAAAAAGGATAATTTTTGATGTGGAATGCTACCTAGCATAATCTTGATCATGTAATCTAATCATGGCATGAATATTATGACACGAGTGATTCAAAGCAATAGTCTATCATTTGAAATTAAGATAATAATACTTCAAGCATACTAATAAAGCAATCATGTATTTTCAAAATAACATGGCCAAAGAAAGTTATCCCTACAAAATCATATAGTCTGGCTATGCTCCATCTTCACCACACAAAATATTCAAATCATGCACAACCCCGATGACAAGCCAAGCAATTGTTTCATACTTTTGATGTTCTCAAATCTTTTCAACTTTCACGCAATACATGAGCGTGAGCCATGGATATAACACTATAGGTGGAATAGAATATGATGGTGGAGGTTGTGTGGAGAAGACAAAAAGGGAGAAAGTCTCACATCAACGCGGCTAATCAACGGGCTATGGAGATGCCCATCAATTGATGTCAATGTGAGGAGTAGGGATTGCCATGCAATGGATGCACTAAGAGCTATAAATGTATGAAAGCTCAAATTGGAAACTAAGTGGGTGTGCATCCAACTTGCTTGCTCGTGAAGACCTTGGCATTTGAGGAAGCCCATCATCAGACTATACAAGCCAAGTTCTATAATGAAAATTCCCACTAGTATATGAAAGTGATAACTCAAGAGACTCTCTATATGAAGAACATGGTGCTATTCTGAAGCACAAGTGTGGTAAAATGATAGTAACATTGTCCCTTCTCTCTCATTTTTTTCTCTTTTTTGTGGGCTTCTTTGGCCTCTTTTATTTTTTTGTGGGCTTCTTTGGCCTCTTTTATTTTTTTGTAAAGTCCGGAGACTCATCCCAAATTGTGAGGGAATCATAGCTTCCATCATCCTTTCCTCACATGGGACAATGCTCTAATAATGATGATCATCACACTTTTATTTACTTACAACTCAATATTACAACTCGATACTAGAACAAAATATGACTCTATATGAATGCCTCCGACGGTGTACCGGGATGTGCAATGATCTAGCGTAGCAATGACATCAAAAAACGGACAAGCCATGAAAACACCATGGTAGCTATCTTAGGATCATGCAAAGCAATATGACGATGAATGCTCAAGTCATGTATATGATGATGATGGAAGTTGCATGGCAATATATCTCGGAATGGCTATGGAAATGCCATGATAGGTAGGTATGGTGGCTGTTTTGAGGAAGACTTAAGGAGGCTTATGTGTGATAGAGCGTATCGTATCACGGGGTTTGGATGCACCGGCGAAGTTTGCACCAACTCTCGAGGTGAGAAAGGGCAATGCACGGTACCGAAGAGGCTAGCAATGATGGAAGGGTGAGAGTGCGTATAATCCATGGACTCAACATTAGTCATAAAGAACTCACATACTTATTGCAAAAATCTATTAGGCATCTAAACAAAGTACTACGCGCATGCTCCTAGGGGGATAGATTGGTAGGAAAAGACCATCGCTCGTCCCCGACCGCCACTCATAAGGAAGACAATCAATAAATAAATCATGCTCCGACTTCATCACATAACGGTTCACCATACGTGCATGCTACGGGAATCACAAAATTCAACACAAGTATTTCTACAATCCACAACTACCCACTAGCATGACTCTAATATCACCATATTTATATCGCAAAACTATTGCAAGGACCCGAACATATCATATTCAGGGATCTACAAGTTTTATGTAGGATTTTATGACTAACCATGTGAATGACCAATTCCTGTCATCTCTCTAAATAGATATAAGTGAAGCAAGAGAGTTTAATTCTTTCTACAAAAGATATGCCCACGCTCTAACAAATATAAGTGAAACAAAATAGCATTCTACAAATGGCGGTTTTCTATGTGAAGAGAAACAGGCAATCCAAACTTCAAATGATATAAGTGAAGCACATGAAGCATTCTATAAAACCATACTCAAAAGATATAAGTGAAGTGCAATGAGCATTCTATAAATCAACCAAGGACTATCTCATACCAGCATGGTGCATAAAATAAAAAATGAAAACTAAATGCAAAAGACGCACCAAGATTGCACATATCGCATGAACGAAACGAATCCGAAAACATACCGATACTTGTTGAAGAAAGATGGGATGCCTTCCAGGGCATCCCCAAGCTTAGACGCTTGAGTCTCCTTGAATATTTACTTGGGGTGCCTCGGGAATACCCAAGCTTGAGCTCTTGCCTCTCTTCCTTCTTCTCACATCGAGACCTCCTCGATCTTCGAACACTTCATCCACACAAAACTCGGTAAGATCCGTTAGTATAATAAAGCAAATCACTACTCTAAGTAATGTTGCAAACCAATTCATATTTTGTTTTTGCATTGTAGCTACTGTAATATAACTTCTCCATGGCTTAAGCCACTGATATAAATCGATAGTTTTATCAAAACAAGCAAACTATGCATCAAAAACAGATTCTGTCTAAAACAGAACAATCTGTAATAATCTGAACATTGACCATACCTCTGGTACTCCACAAATTCTACAAAAATTAGGAAAAATAAACATTTTTTATAGAAAGACAGTGAAAAAAGTTTCAGAACCATTTGACGTTCGATCAAAAAATGTAAAATCGTGTGCTTCAGCCAAAGTTTGTGTCCTCCACCGCACAAACCAACAAGCATCGTAAACATCCTAAAGGCAAACCTTGGCACATTACTTTTATAATACAATGGAATTATACAAGGGGATAATTATTTTTGTTGAAAAGTTTCTGTAATCAAGATTCACAAAGTTTCCGTGAGCATGAACAAAGTTCAAGGAGCTCTCCCACTTCAACAGTGCTTGTCTTTCTCACTTTCACTTTCCTTTTTGAAAAGTTTTGGCTTCCCCTCTTTATTTTTGTTGTTTTTAAACTATATGAAAGCACTCAACAGAAATAAATGACTCTCTAAAACTTCCGGGTTGTCTCCCTGGCAGCGCTTTCTTTAAAGCCATTAAGCTAGGCATATAGTGCTCAAGTAGTGAATCCACCCGGATCCCAAGGTATATCAAAGCCAATTTTAATTAACAATGATTTGGCATTTAGTAGTGAGCACAAAGTAACATATATCATGTAACAACGAAGTCTAACTCTCTTCCTATGCATCGGCATGTCATTAAAGAACAAATCATGCACACAAAAGTAAAGGCCAATGCATAGTATAAATAGTTTCTTGCAATTTTATCATATTGGAAACATACAGAGGTGGAGATATAGTTCCTCTCTCATAATAATTGCAAGTAGGAGCAGCAAGCACATGCATATTATATTCATCAAAATCATCATGTGCAACGGTAAAAGGCAACCCATCAATATAATCCTTAATAAGTGCAAACTTCTCCGATATAGTGTAGTCGGGAGAATTCAAAAAGATAATAGGACTATCATGCGTGGGTGCAATAGCAACAATTTCATGTTTAACATAAGGAACTATAGCAAGTTCATCTCCATAAGCATAATTCATATTGGCATCTTGGCCACAAGCATAGCAAGCATCATCAAAAAGGGATATTTCAAAAGAATCGATGGGATCATAGCAATTATCATAGCATTCATCCTTCGGTAAGCACGAAGGGATATTAAACAATGTATGAGTTTAAGAGTTACTCTCATTAGAAGGTGGGCATGGGTGATCAATCCGCTCTTCCTCCTTTTGTTCTTCGCTCTCTTCCTCATCTTTTTCATCCAATGAGATCACAGTTTCATCAATTTCATCTTCCATAGACTCCTGCAAAATATTAGTCTCTTCTTGGACAACAGAGACTTTCTTAATAAGCGCATTAATTTCGTAATTGTATTCATAATTATCATAACAATATTTCAGGATAGCTAAATTTTCAGGTCTATAAACAGCATCATCAAAATCTTCAAACTCTTTAAACATAGATTCAATTTCATAAGCACCCTTAAAAGCAACAAATTCTTATATTTGTTCCACATCATAGTAATCATATATACCATTAGCATAAGAAGCTAAGGTTTTATTATCATTAAATTCACATGAAAAGGGAAGGCGTGGAGCCTTCACCTTAGAGCAACAAGTATAATCATATCTCAAGCATAGTTGCCTAGCATACCAATTTAGTATATGAATTTGATCCCATAATGGTTTCCCTTTTTGTGTCAAGCGGTAATCCCTAAAGTATTCACGTTGATCCAACGTTACTCCCATTACATAATTGAATGGGGTTTTCTCAGGATTATTAAAGTAGTACAAAATATCTTTCACATAACCAGCATCGAGGGTTTTAGGAGGTTCCCCATCTCCATGAGCAGAAAGTACACCTAATTTTTTGGTATTTCGTGTTCCATATCCATAACTAAAGATAGAGAACAACTAAGAACAGCAAATAAAAATTACTTAGTGATAAAGCAAACAAGCACACACGAGAATATTCACCCCACGCTATTGCTCCCCGGCAACGGCGCCAGAAAAAGGTCTTGATAACCCACAAGTATAGGGGATCACAACAGTTTTCGATAAGTAAGAGTGTCAAACCCAACGAGGAGCTAAAGGTAGAACAAATATTCCCTCAAGTTCTATCGACCACCGATACAACTCTATGCACGCTTGATGTTCGCTTTACCTAGAACAAGTATGAAACTAGAAGTACTTTGTAGGTGTTGTTGGATAGGTTTGCAAGATAATAAAGAGTACGTAAATAAAAAGTAGGGGCTGTTTAGATAAAGAAACAATAAAGTAAATATAGCGAGTGTGGAAAAGTGGTGATAGGAGTTGCGAAATTGCCCCTTAAGCAATTGACTACTTTACTAGACCGATAGCAAGTATTATGTGGGAGAGGCCACTGCTAGCATGTCATCCCTTACTTGGAATTCTATGCACTTATGATTGGAACTATTAGCAAGCATCCGCAACTACTAATGTTCATTAAGGTAAAACCCAACCATAGCATTAAGATATATTGGTCCCCCTTCAATCCCGTATGCATCAATTTCTATGCTAGGTTGAAGCTTCTGTCACTCTTGCCCTCCAATACATAGTCCTATCAACATACAACTAACCCTATGGTGTGATCCACGCGCGCACTCATATGATGGGCACCAAAGGACAGCAACATAACCACAAGCAAATTAAATCAATCATAGCAATTCATCAACCACCGATAGGACAACAAAATCTACTCAAACATCATAGGATGGCAACACATCATTGGATAATAATATGAAGCATAAAGCACCATGTTCAAGTAGAGGGTACAGCGGGCTGCGGGAGAGTGGACCGCTGTAGATAGAGGGGGTAAGGTGATGGAGATGTTGGTGAAGATGGCGGAGGTGTTGGTGAAGATCGCGGTGATGATGATGATGATGGCCACGGCGGCGTTCCGGCGCCACCGAAGGAGAGGGAGAGAGGGCCCCCCTTCTTCCTCTTCTTCCTTGACCTCCTCCCTAGATGGGAGAAGGGTTTCCCCTCTGGTCCTTGGCCTCCATGGCATGGGAGGGGCGAGAGCCCCTCCGAGATTGGATATATCTCTCTGTTTCTCTCTGGTTCTGCGTTCTGTTCTGGCTCTGTTTCACCGTTTCGTATATATATGGAGATCCGTAACTTCGATTGGCCTGAAACCTTCGCCGTGGTTTTTTTCCGAATATTAGCTTTCTTGCAGCAAAAGAAGAGTGTCAACCGCCTTACGGTGGGCTCACGAGGGTAGGGGGCGCACCCAGGGGGCGCGCCCCCTGCCTCGCGACCACCTCGGGCACTGGTTCGCGTTGATTTTCCTTCCGAATTTTCCATATTTTCCAAAAATAAGCTCCGTCCGTTTTTACCCTGTTTGGACTCCGTTTGATATGGATATTCTGCGAAACCAAAAACATGCAACAGACAGGAACTGGCACTGGGCACTGGATCAATATGTTAGTCCCAAAAATAATATAAAAAGTTGCAAAAAAGTATATGAAAGTTGAATAATATTGGCATGGAACAATAAAAATTATAGATACGACAGATACGTATCATAGGTCTTCGGGTGGGATTGCATCTTGAATGATGAAGAGAGCATTCTCATTGAATTGATTATCCGCGGCTTCTCAAGGAGTGAAGTTGCTTGGATCATGCGGATAGAAACCTTCTTCAATGATTCTCCAAAGATTAGTGTTCACATGATTTAAATGACGTTTAAAGCGGTAAACCCAAGAATCAAAGTCCTCATTTTTCACAATCTTAGGGGGAGGACCGGCATGATTCAAATGAGTGGAAGGAACCGGTCCACCATAAACAAGTGGTGGTTCCACATGAGCAAAGATAACGGTGCCATTCTTACCACTAGAAGAAGGGGCCTTTTCACTACTAGCTTCCCCCTTATCGGAGGTAGCATCCGTCACCTTGTCGGTGGGATTAACCACTTTCAACGGTGCGGTGGATAGTTTAAGCCCTTCAAGGAATTTAGTAAACATGCTTTCAACCTCGGTCGTCATGGAGGTTTTCAATGTCTCCAAGGCCACATTGAACTCCTCATGAGAGACCGAGGTTTCCCCATCGCCCATAGACGAGATCTGATTCACACCGGAGTGTTCCTCCACACCGTCTACGGTATCAACCATACTCTTCGGACGGTAAAGTCCTTAATAAAGAGACGAGGCTCTGATACCAATTGAAAGGATCGATATGGTTGACTAGAGGGGGGGGATAGGCAACTAACAATTTTCAGCTTTTCTTTAACAATTTAAACTTTGCATCAAAGTAGGTTGTCTAGATATGCAACTAGGTGAGCAACCTATATGATGCAACAAGGATAGGAACACAAGCAAGCAAGAGATATCACACAAATAAGCTTGCACAAGTAAAGGCACGAGATAACCAAGAGTGGAGACGGTGGAGACGAGGATGTGTTACCAAAGTTCCTTCCCTTTGAGGGGAAGTACGCCTCCGTTGGAGCGGTGTGGAGGCACACTGCTCCCCAAGAAGCCACTAGGGCCACCGTATTCTCCTCATGCCCTCACACAATGCGAGATGCCGTGATTCCACTATTGGTGCCCTTGGAGGCGGCGACCGAACCTTTACAAACAAGGTTGGGGCAATCTCCACAACTCAATTGGAGGCTCCCAACGACACCACGAAGCTTCACCACAATGGACTATGGATCCGCGGTGACCTCAACCGTCTAGGATGCTCAAACACCCAAGAGTAACAAGATCCGCAAGGGATTAGTGGGGGGAATCAAATTTCTCTTGGTGGAAGTGTGGATCGAGGCCTTCTCAACCACTCCCGAGCAAATCAACAAGTTTGATTGGCTAGGGAGTGAGATCGGGCGAAAATGGACCTTAGAGCAACAATGGAGCTTAGGGTTGGAAGAGATTAGTCAACAGGGAAGAAGGGGACCCCTTATATAGTGAGGGATAAAGATCCAACCGTTATCCACCTACCAGCCCGCGGCCAGCGGTACTACCGCACCAGGCAAGCGGTACTACCGTGGGGCCACGCGGTACTACCGCTTGCTGCCAAGCGGTGTTGGGGAACGTAGCAGAATTTTAAAATTTTCTACGCATCACCAAGATCAATCTATGGAGTCATCTACCAATGAGGGAAATAGGAGTGCATCTACATACCCTTGCAGATCGTGAGCGGAAGCATTCAAGAGAACGGGGTTGATGGAGTCGTACTCGTCATGATCCAAATCACCGATGACCAAGTGCCGAACGAACGGCACCTCCGCGTTCAACACACGTATGGTTGGGAAGACGTCTCCTCCTTCTTGATCCAGCAAGGGGAAGGAGAGGTTGATGGAGATCCAGCAGCATGACGGCGTGGTGGTGGAAGCAGCGGTGATCTCGGCAGGGCTTCACCAAGCTCCAACGAGAGAGAGAGAGGTGTTACGGGGGAGAGTTAGGCACCAAGGCTTGGGTGTGGCTGCCCTCCCTCCCCCCACTATATATAGGACCCCTAGGGGGGCGCCGGCCCTAGGAGATCCAATCTCCAAGGGGGGCGGCGGCCAAGGGGGGGACTTGCCCCCCAAGTCAGGTGGGGCGCCCCCCACCCCTAGGGTTTCCAACCCTAGGCGCAGGGGGAGGCCCATGGGGGGCGCACCAGCCCACCAGGGGCTGGTTCCCCTCCCACTTCAGCCCATGGGGCCCTCCGGGATAGGTGGCCCCACCCGGTGGACCCCCAGGACCCTTCCGGTGGTCCCGGTACAATACCGATTACCCCCGAAACTTTCTAGATGGCCGAAACTGGACTTCCTATATATAAATCTTCACCTCCGGACCTTTCCGAAACTCCTCGTGACGTCCGGGATCTCATCCGGGACTCCGAACAACTTTCGGGTTACCGCATACTAATATCTCTACAACCCTAGCGTCACCGAACCTTAAGTGTATAGACCCTACGGGTTCGGGAGACATGCAGACATGACCGAGACGACTCTCCGGTCAATAACCAACAGCGGGATCTGGATACCCATGTTGGCTCCCACATGCTCCACGATGATCTCATCGGATGAACCATGATGTCGAGGATTCAATCAATCCCGTATTCAATTCCCTTTGTCAATCGGTACGATACTTGCCCGAGATTCGATCGTCGGTATCCCGATACCTCGTTCAATCTCGTTACCGGCAAGTCTCTTTACTCGTTTCGTAACACATCATCCCGTGATCAACTCCTTGGTCACATTGTGCACATTATGATGATGTCCTACCGAGTGGGCCCAGAGATACCTCTCCGTTACACGGAGTGACAAATCCCAGTCTCGATTCGTGCCAACCCAACGGACACTTTCGGAGATACCCGTAGTGCACCTTTATAGCCACTCAGTTACGTTGTGACGTTTGGTACACCCAAAGCATTCCTACGGTATCCGGGAGTTGCACAATCTCATGGTCTAAGGAAATGATACTTGACATTAGAAAAGCTTTAGCATACGAACTACACGATCTTGTGCTAGGCTTAGGATTGGGTCTTGTCCATCACATCATTCTCCTAATGATGTGATACCGTTATTAACGACATCCAATGCCCATGGTCGGGAAACCGTAACCATCTATTGATCAACGAGCTAGTCAACTAGAGGCTTACTAGGGACATGGTGTTGTCTATGTATCCACACATGTATCTGAGTTTCCTATCAATACAATTCTAGCATGGATAATAAACGATTATCATGAACAAGGAAATATAATAATAACTAATTTATTATTGCCTCTAGGGCATATTTCCAACAGTCTCCCACTTGCACTAGAGTCAATAATCTAGTTCACATCGCTATGTGATTAACACTCAAGGTCACATCCCCATGTGACTAACACCCAAAGAGTTTACTAGAGTCAATAATCTAGTTCACATTACCATGTGATTAACACTCAATGAGTTCTGGGTTTGATCATGTTATACTTGTGAGAGATGTTATAGTCAACGGGTCTGAACCTTTCAGATCCGTGTGTGCTTTACAAATCTCTATGTCATCTTGTAGATGCAGCTACCATGCTCTCTTTGAGCTATTCCAAATAATTGTTCTACTATACGAATCCGGTTTACTACTCAGAATCATCCAGATTAGTGTCAAAGATTGCATCAGCGTAACTCTTTGCAACGAACTCTTTTACCACCTCCATAATCGAGAAAATTCCTTAGTCCACTAGTTACTAAGGATAACCTTGACCGTTGTCCTGTGATCCATTCCTAGATCACACTTGTACTCCTTGACTGACTCAAGGCTTAGCACACTTCAGGTGCGATACACAACATTGCATACTTTAGAGCCTACGTCTAAAGCATAGGGGACGACCTTCGTCCTTTCTCTCTATTCTGCCTTGGTCAGGTCTTGAGTTTTACTCAATACCCATACCTTATAACACAGCCAAGAACTCCTTCTTTGCCGATCTATTTTGAACTCCTTCAAAATATTGTCACGGTATGTATTCATTTGAAAGTACCATTAAGCATTTTTGATCTATCCTTATAGATCTTGATGCTCAATGTTCAAGTAGCTTAATCCAGGTTTTCCATTGAAAAATACTTTTTAAATAACCCTCCATGCTTTCCAGAAAGTCTACATCATTTTTGATCAACAATATGTTAACAACATATACTCATAAAAAATTCTATAGTGCTCCCACTCACTTCTTTGGAAATACAAGTTTCTCATAAACTTTGTATAAACCCAAAATCTTTGATCATCTCATCAAAGCGTACATTCCAATTCCGAGATGCTTACTCTAGTCCTTAGAAGGATAGCTGGAGCTTTGCATACTTGTTAGAATCTTTCAGGATTTTCAAAACCTTCCGGTTGTATCACATACAACCTTTCCTCAAGAAAAACGTCGAGGAAACAATGTTTTGACATCCTATCTGCAAGATTTCATAAATAATGCAGTAACTACTAACATAATTCCAACAGACTCTTAGCATCGCTACGAGTGAGAAAGTCTCATCGTAGTCAACTCCTTGAACTTGTCGGGATACATCTTAACGACAAGTCGAGCTTTCTTAACGGTGACACTTACCATCATTGTTTGTCTTCCTTTTAAAATCCATCTGCACCCAACAGCCTTACGACCATCAAGTAGTTCTTTCAAAGTCTATACTTTGTTTTATACATGGATCCTCTCTCGGATTTTATGGCCTCGAGCCATTCGTCGGAATCCGGGCCCACCATCGCTTCTCCATAGCTCGTAGGTTCATTGTTGTCTAGCAACATGATTTCTGAGACAGGATTACGTACCACTCTGAAGTAGTACACATCCTTGTCGACCTATGAGGTTTGGTAGTGACTTGATCCGAAGTTTCATGATCACTATCATAAGCTTCCACTTCAATTGGTGTAGGTGCCACAGGAACAACTTCCTGTGCCCTGCTACACACTAGTTGAAGTGACGGTTCAATAACCTCATCAAGTCTCCACCATCCTCGCACTCAATTATTTCGAGAGAAACTTTTCCTCGAGAAAGGACCCGTTTCTAGAAACAATCATTTTTGCTTCCGGATCTGAAATAGGAGGTATACCCAACTATTTTTGGGTATTCTATGAAGATGCATTTATCCGCTTTGGGTTCGAGCTTATCAGCCTGAAACTTTTTCACATAAGCATCACAGCCCCAAACTTTTAAGAAACGACAGCTCAGGTTTCTCTAAACCATAGTTCATACGGTGTCGTCTCAACGGAATTGTGTGGTGCCCTATTTAAAGTGAATGCGGTTGTCTCTAATGCCTAACCCATAAACGATAGTGGTAATTCGATAAGAGACATCATGGTATGCACCATATCCAATAGGGTGCAGTTATGATGTTCAGACACACCATCACACTATGGTGTTCCAGGCGGTATTAGTTGTGAAACAATTTCCACAATGTCTTAATTGTGTGCCAAACTCGTAACTCAGATATTCATCTCTATGATCATATCATAGACATTTTATCATCTTGTCACGACGATCTTCAACTTCACTCTGAAATTACTTGAACCTTTCAATAATTCAGACTTGTGTTTCATCAAGTAAATATACTCAGCATCTACTCAAATCATCTGTGAAGTAAGAACATAACGATATCCACTGCGTGCCTCAGCACTCATTGGACTGCACACATCAAAATGTATTACTTCCAACAAGTTGCTTTCTTGTTCCATCTTATTGAAAACGAGGTCTTTCAGTCATCTTGCCCATGTGGTATGATTTGCATGTCTCAAGTGATTCAAAATCAAGTGAGTCCAAACGATCCATCTGTATGGAGTTTCTTCATGCATATCTACCAATAGACATGGTTCGCATGTCTCAATCTTTTCAAAAACGAGTGAGTCCAAAGATCCATCAACATGGAGCTTCTTCATGCGTTTTACACCAACATGACTCAAATGGCAGTGCCACAAGTACGTGGTACTATCATTACTATCTTATATCTTTTGGCATGAACATGTGTATCACTACGATCGAGATTCAATAAACCATTCATTTAGGTGCAAGACCATTGAAGGTATTATTCAAATAAACAGAGTAACCATTATTCTCCTTAAATGAATAACCGTGTGGCGATAAACATAATCCAATCATGTCTATGCTCCACGCAAACACCAAATAACAATTATTTCGGTTTAACACCAATCCCGATGGTAGAGGGAGCGTGCGATGTTTGATCACATCAACCTTGGAAACACTTCCGACATATCGTCATCTCACCTTTAGCTAGTCTCTGTAGCATTTTATTTCGAGTTACTAACACTTAGCAACCGAACCGGTATTTATTACCCTGGTGCTACTAGGAGTACTATTAAAGTACACAATAATATAATGTATATTCAAAATACTTTTGTCGACCTTGCCAGCCTTCTCATTTACCAAGTATCTAGGGTAGTTCTGCTTCAGTGACTGTTCCCCTCATTATAGAAGCACTTAGTCTCGGGTTTGGTTCAATCTTGGGTTTCTTCACTAGAGCAGCAACTGATTTGCCGTCTCATGAAGTATCCCTTCTTTCCCTTGCCCTTCTTGAAACTAGTGGCTTAACCATCAACAATTGATGCTCCTACTTGATTTCTACTCTTGCAGTGTCAAACATCGCGAGCTGCTCAAGGATCATCATGTCTATCCCTGATATGTTATAGTTCATCACGAAGCTCCAATAGCTTGGTGGCAGTGACTATGGAGAATCATCACTATCTCATCTGGAAGATTAACTCCCACTCGATTCAAGCAATTGTAGTACTCAGACAATCTGAGCACATGCTCAACGATTGAGCTTTTCTCCCTTAGTTTGCAGGCTTAAGAAACTTGTCAGAGGTCTCATACCTCTTGACGTGGGCACTAGTCTGAAATCCCAATTTCAGTCTTTGGAACATCTCATATGTTCTGCGACATTTCAAAAAAAACGTCTTTGGTGCCACAATTATAAACCATTAGTATTACGCAGTGAACTATCACGTAGTCATCAAAACGTGTATGTCAGATGTTTCCCAACATCTACAGACGACGCTCGAGGTTCAACGCACTGAGCGGTGCATTAAGGACATAGCCCTTCTATGCAGCAATGAGGACAATCCTCAGTTCACGGACCCAGTCCGCATAATTGCTACTGTCAACTCTCAACTAAATTTTTTGTAGGAACATATCTAAAACAGTAGAACCAAAGCGTGAGCTACGACATAATTTGCAAAGACCTTTTGACTATGTTCATGATAATTAAGTTCATCTAATCAAATTATTCAATGAACTCCCACTTAGATAGACATCCCTCTAGTCATCTAAGTGATACATGATCCGAGTCAACTAGGCCGTGTCCGATCATCACGTGAGACGGACTAGACATCATCGGTGAACATCTTCATGTTGATCGTATCCACTATACGACTCATGTTCGACCTTTCGGTCTTCCGTGTTCCAAGGCCATGTCTGTACATGCTAGGCTCATCAAGTCAACCTAAGTGTTTCGCATGTGTAAATCTGGCTTACACCCGTTGTATGCGAACGTTAGAATCTATCACACCCTATCATCACATGGTGCTTCGAAACAACGAACCTTTGCAACGGTGCACAGTTAGGGGGAACACTTTTCTTGAAATTTCAGTGAGGGATCATCTTATTTATGCTACCGTTGTTCTAAGCAAATAAGATGTAAACATGACAAACATCACATGCAAATCATAAAGTGACATGATATGGCCAATATCATCTTGCGCCTTTTGATCTCCATCTTTGAGGTGCGGCATGATCACATTTGTCACCGGCATGACACCATGATCTCCATCATCGCGTCTTCATGAAGTTGCCTCGCCAACTATTACTTCTACTACTATGGCTAATGGTTAGCAATAAAGGAAAGTAATTACATGGCGTTTTCATTGACACGCAGGTCATAAATAAATTAAGACAACTCCTATGGCTCCTGCCAGTTGTCATACTCATCGACATGCAAGTCGTGATTCCTATTACAAGAACATGATCAATCTCATACATCACATATATCATTCATCACATCCTTTTGGCCATATCACATCACATAGCATACCCTGCAAAAAAAAGTTAGACGTCCTCTAATTGTTGTTGCATGTTTTACGTGGCTGCTATGGGTTTCTAGCAAGAACGTTTCTTACCTACGCAAAACCACAACGGTGATATGCCAATTGCTATTTACCCTTCATAAGGACCCTTTTCATCGAATCCGATCCGACTAAAGTGGGAGAGACAGACACCCGCTAGCCACCTTATGCATCAAGTGCATGTCAGTCGGTGGAACCTGTCTCACGTAAGAGTACGTGTAAGGTCGGTCCGAGCCGCTTCATCCCACAATGCCGTCGAATCAAGATAAGACTAGTAACGGCAAGCAAATTGAACAAATCATCGCCCACAACTACTTTGTGTTCTACTCGTGCATAGCATCTACGCATAGACCTAGCTCATGATGCCACTATTGGGGAACGTAGCAGAATTTTTAAATTTTCTACGCATCACCAAGATCAATCTATGGAGTCATCTAGCAATGAGGGAAAGAGGAGTGCATCTACATACCCTTGTAGATCGCGAGCGGAAGCGTTCAAGAGAACGGGGTTGATGGAGTCGTACTCGTCGTGATCCAAATCACCGATGACCAAGTGCCGAACGGACGGCACCTCCGCGTTCAACACACGTACGGTTGGGAAGACGTCTCCTCCTTCTTGATCCAGCAAGGGGAAGGAGAGGTTGATGGAGATCCAGCAGCACGACAGCGTGGTGGTGGAAGCAGCGGTGATCTCGGCAGGGCTTCGCCAAGCTCCAACAAGAGAGAGAGAGAGGTGTTACGAGGGAGAGGGAGGCGCCAAGGCTTGGGTGTGGATGCCCTCCCTCCCCCACTATATATAGGACCCCTAGGGGGGCGCCGGCCCTAGGAGATCCAATCTCCAAGGGGGGCGGCGGCCAAGGGGGGGACTTGCCCCCCAAGTCAGGTGGGGCGCCCCCACCCCTAGGGTTTCCAACCCTAGGCGCTGGGGGAGGCCCATGGGGGGCGCACCAGCCCACCAGGGGCTGGTTCCCCTCCCACTTCAGCCCATGGGGCCCTCCGGGATAGGTGGCCCCACCCGGTGGACCCCCGGGACCCTTCCGGTGGTCCCGGTACAATACCGATTACCCCCGAAACTTTCCCGATGGCCGATACTGGACTTCCTATATATAAATCTTCACCTCCAGACCTTTCCGGAACTCCTTGTGACATCCGGGATCTCATCCGGGACTTCGAACAACTTTCAGGTTACCGCATACTAATATCTCTACAACCCTAGCGTCACCGAACCTTAAGTGACCCTACGGGTTCGGGAGACATGCAGACATGACCGAGACGACTCTCCTGTCAATAACCAACAGCGGGATCTGGATACCCATGTTGGATCCCACATGCTCCACGATGATCTCATCGGATGAACCACGATGTCGAGGATTCAATCAATCCTGTATTCAATTCCCTTTGTCAATCGGTACGATACTTGCCCGAGATTCGATCGTCGGTATCCCGATACCTCGTTCAATCTCGTTACCGGCAAGTCTCTTTACTCGTTTCGTAACACATCATCCCGTGATCAACTCCTTGGTCACATTGTGCACATTATGATGATGTCCTACCGAGTGGGCCCAGAGATACCTCTCCGTTACACAGAGTGACAAATCCCAGTCTCGATTCATGCCAACCCAACGGACACTTTCGGAGATACCCGTAGTGCACCTTTATAGCCACCCAGTTACGTTGTGACGTTTGGTACACCCAAAGCATTCCTACGGTATCCGGGAGTTGCACAATCTCATGGTCTAAGGAAATGATACTCGACATTAGAAAAGCTTTAGCATACAAACTACACGATCTTGTGCTAGGCTTAGGATTGGGTCTTGCCCATCACATCATTCTCCTAATGATGTGATCCCGTTATCAACGACATCCAATTTCCATGGTCAGGAAACCGTAACCATCTATTGATCAACGAGCTAGTCAACTAGAGGCTTACTAGGGACATGGTGTTGTCTATGTATCCACACATGTATCTGAGTTTCCTATCAATACAATTCTAGCATGGATAATAAACGATTATCATGAACAAGGAAATATAATAATAACTAATCTATTATTGCCTCTAGGGCATATTTCCAACAAGCGGTACTACCGCAAGGTCACGCGGTACAACCGTGCAGGCCTGCGGTACTACCGCTGCACCAGCAACGGCTAGGGCAGACCTGAGGCACAAGTGCTGAGGGCGGTACTTCCGCGGGCGCGGTACTACCGCTCCCCCTTGCGGTACTACCGCAAGGCAGGAATCCCCTAGCCTGGGAAGAGAGAGGATAAGGAAACAACCGTGCCTACTTCCGCTGAAAAACGGAAGAAGCAAAAACCCGACACAGTACTACCGCAGAGGGGTGGTACTACCGCCTGGCAGCTGAGCACGGTACTACCGCGGAATGAAAGCGGTACTGCCGTGATGGGTGCGGATGTAAAAAATTACATCCGCCCCTACTACCGTGGGGGAGCGGTACTAGCCTGGTGGGCCACGGTAGTGCAGCTCCAGGGGAGCGGTACTACCGTGGGCACTTGCGGTACTACCGCGCCGCAGCACGGTACTACCGCTGGTGCCTATGGTACTACCGCTCACCTGGGAGTAGTACTACTGCAGGCCAACACAGCAGCCAGAAACAAGGTGACGAGATAAACAACGAAGGAAGCTCCAAGGTGCAAGAGAAAGGAGGGGACAAGGAAGAAACGTGTACGTGATGATTCCACCCAAACCTTTCCGACGCGGACCCCCTCTTAATAGTACGGCTTTCCTACAACTCAAATCCACCAAAAAGAAACGTAGAAAAGACGCCGTCTTCAACAGTCTTCGAGGGGCACCCAACCATCTTGTGCCTAGTGATGAAATGTCTGGGATACTCAAGGCACACGATTAGTCCGCAAACGCGTTGTCATCAATCACCAAAACACCTTAGGGATAAATATGCCCTTATAATTATCAACTCTGCATCTTTTGGCTTCAATATTATGAATATGTGTATCACTACTATCGAGATTCATTAAAAATAGACACTCTTCAAGGGTGCATGACCATAAAAGATATTACTATTATAAATAGAACAACCATTATTCTCAGATTTAAATGAATAACCGTCTCGCATCAAACAAGATCCAGATATAATGTTCATGCTCAACGCTGGCACCAAATAACAATTATTCAGGTCTAATATTAATCCCGAAGGTAGATGTAGAGGTAGTGTGCCAACAGCGATCACATCGACTTTGGAACCATTTCCCACGCGCATCGTCACCTCGTCCTTAGTCAATCTTCGCTTAATCTGTAGCCCATGTTTCGAGTTGCAAATATTAGCAACAAACCAGTATCAAATACCCAGGTGCTACTACGAGCGTTAGTAAGGTACACATCAATAACATGTATATCACATATACCTTTGTTCACCTTGCCATCCGTCTTATCCGCCAAATACTTGGGGCAGTTCTGCTTCCAGTGACCAGTCCCTTTGCAGTAGAAGCACTCAGTTTCAGGCTTAGGTCTAGACTTGGGTTTCTTCACTTGAGCAGCAACTGGCTTGCTATTCTTCTTGAAGTTCCCCTTCTTCCCTTTACCTTTTTTCTTGAAACTGGTGGTCTTGTTGACCATCAACACTTGATGCTCTTTCTTGATTTCTACCTCCGTAGCCTTTAGCATTGCAAAGAGCTCGGGAATCGTCTTATCCATCCGTTGCATATTATAGTTCATCACAAAGCTCTTGTAGCTTGGTGGCAGTGATTGAAGAACTCTGTCAATGACACTATCATCAGGAAGATTAACTCCCAGTTGAGTCAAATGGTTGTGGTACCCAGACATTCTAAGTATATGTTCACTGACAGGACTATTCTACTCCATCTTGCAGCTATAGAACTTATTGGAGACTTCATATCTCTCAATCCGGGCATTTGCTTGAAATATTAACTTCAACTCCTAGAACATCTCATATGCTCCATGATGTTCAAAATGTCGTTGAAGTCCCGATTCTAAGCTGTAAAGCATGGCACACTGAACTATCGAGTAGTCATCAGCTTTGCTCTGCCAGACATTCATAACATCTGGCGTTGATCCTGCAGCAGGTTTGGCACCTAGCGGTGCTTCCAGGACGTAATTCTTCTCTGCAGCAATGAGGATAATCCTCAAGTTACGGACCCAGTCCGTGTAATTGCTACCATCATCTTTCAACTTTGCTTTCTCAAGGAACGCATTAAAATTCAACGGAACAACAGCATGGGCCATCTATCTACAACAACATAGACATGCAAAATACTATCAGGTACTAAGTTCATGATAAATTAAAGTTCAATTAATCATATTACTTAAGAACTCCCACTTAGACAGACATCCCTCTAATCATCTAAGTGATCATGTGATCCATATCAACTAAACCATGTCCGATCATCACGTGAGATGGAGTAGTTTTCAATGATGAACATAGTGACCTATGTTGATCAAATCTACTATATGATTCACGCTCGACCTTTCGGTCTCAGTGTTCCAAGGCCATATCTGCATATGCTAGGCTCGTCAAGTTTAACCCGAGTATTCTGCGTGTGCAAAACTGGCTTGCACCCGTTGTATGTGAACGTAGAGCTTATAACACCCGATCATCACGTGGTGTCTCGGCACGACGAACTTTCGCAACGGTGCATACTCAGGGAGAACACTTATACCTTGAAATTTAGTGAGAGATCATCTTATAATGCTACCGTTGATCTAAGAAAAATAAGATGCATAAAGGATAAACATCGCATGCAATCAATATAAGTGATATGATATGACCATCATCATCTTGTGCCTTTGATCTCCATCTCCAAAGCACCGTCATGATCACCATTGTCACCGACTTGACACATTGATCTCCATCGAAGCATCGTTGTCGTCACGCCAACTATTGCCTCCACGACTATCGCTACCGCTTAGTGATAAAGTAAAGCAATTACATGGCGATTGCATTTCATACAATAAAGCGACAACCATATGGCTCCTGTCAGTTGCCGATAACTGTGTTACAAAACATGATCATCTCATACAATAAAATTTATCATCATGTCTTGACCATATCACATCACAACATGCCCTGCAAAAACAAGTTAGACGTCCTCTACTTTGTTGTTGCGAGTTTTACATGGCTGCTACGCGCTGAGCAAGAACCGTTCTTACCTACGCATCAAAAACCACAACGCGGTATAGTGATTGCTTTTTGATCTTCAGGAAAACCCTGTTCATTAAATCCGATTCAACTAAAGCTGGAGAAACAGACACCCACTAGCCACCTGTGTGCGAAGCACGTCGGTAGAACCAGTCTCGCGTAAACGTACGCGTAATGTCGGTCTGGGCCGCTTCATCCAACAATACCGCTGAATCAAGAATCAACTAGTGACGGCAAGCAATATGTATATACCCACGCCCACAACTCCTTTGTGTTCTACTCGTGCATATAACATCTACGCGTAAACCTGGCTCGGATGCCACTATTGGGGAACGCAATAATTTCAAAAAAATCCTACGCACACGCAAGATCATGGTGATTCATAGCAACAAGAGGGAAGAGTGTCATCCACGTACCCTCGTAGATCGTAAGTGGAAGCGTTATGAGAACGCGGTTGATGTAGTCGTACGTCTTCACGATCCGACCGATCCAAGTACCGAACGTACGGCACCTCCGAGTTCAGCACACGTTTAGCTCGGTGTCGTCCCATGAACTCCGATCCAGCAGAGTTTCGAGGGAGAGTTCCATTAGCACGACGGCGTGATGACGGTGATGATGATGCTACCGATGCAGGGCTTCGCCTAAGCACCACTATGATATGACCGAGGTGGATTATGGTGGAAGGGGGCACCGCACACGGCTAAAAGATCAACTGATCAACTTGTGTGTCTTGGGGTGCCCCCTGCCCCCGTATATAAAGAAGCAAGGGGGGAGGCCGGTCGGCCCTAGCAGGGCGTGCCAGGAGGAGGAGTCCTCCTCCTAGTGGGAGTAGGACTCCCCTTTCCTAGTCCCACTAGGAGGGGGAAGGAAGGAGGGGGAAAGGGGGAAAGGCAAGGCCCCCCCCTTCCTTGTCCTATTCAGACTCAAGGGGAGGGGTGCGGCCCTGCCCTGGCCAGCCCCTCTCTCTCTCCACTAGGGCCCAACAAGGCCCATTAACCCCCGGGGGGTTCCGGTAAACCCCCCGGCACTCCGGTAAAACCTCGATTTCACCCAGAACCATTCTGATGTCCAAATGTAAGCTTCCAATATATCAATCTTTATGTCTCGACCATTTCGAGACTCCTCGTCATGTCCGTGATCATATCCGGGACTCTGAACTACCTTCGGTACATCAAAACACAAAAACTCATATAACGATCGTCACCGAACTTTAAGCGCGCGGACCCTACGGGTTCGAGAACTATGTAGACATGACCGAGACTCGTCTCCGATCAATAACCAATAGCGGAACCTGGATTCTCATATTGGTTCCTACATATTCTATGAAGATCTTTATCGGTCAAACCGCATAACAACATATGTTGTTCCCTTTGTCATCGGTATGTTATTTGCCCAAGATTCGATCGTCGGTATCCTCATACCTAGTTCAATCTCGTTACCGGCAAGTCTCTTTACTTGTTCCGTAATGAATCATCCCGCAACTAACTCATTAGTCACAATGCTTGCAAGGCTTATAGTGATGTGCATTACCGAGAGGGCTCAGAGATACCTCTCCGACAATCGGAGTGACAAATCCTAATCTCGATCTATGCCAACTCAACAAGTACCATCGGAGACACCTGTAGAGCACCTTTATAATCACCCGGTTACGTTGTGACGTTTGGTAGCACACAAAGTGTTCCTCCATTACTCAGGAGTTTCATAATCTCATAGTCATAGGAACATGTATAAGTCATGGAGAAAGCAATAGCAACAAACTAAACAATCATCGTGCTAAGCTAACGTATGGGTCAAGTCAATCACATCATTCTCTAATGATGTGATCATGTTAATCAAATGAAAACTCATGTCTATGGTTAGGAAACATAACCATCATTGATTCAACGAGCTAGTCAAGTAGAGGCAAACTAGTGACACTCTATTTGTCTATGTATTCACACATGTACTAAGTTTCTGCTTAATACAATTCTAGCATGAATAATAAACATTTATCATGATATAAGGAAATATAAATAACAACTTTATTATTGCCTCTAGGGCATATTTTCTTCAGGGGGTGCGCCCAGGGGGTAGGCGCGTCCCCCTACCCTCGTGGACAGTGTGTGGGCCCCCTGGCCTTGATTCTTTTGCCAGTATTTTTTATATATTCCAAAAAAATATCTACGTTGATTTTCAGGTCATTCCAAGAACTTTTATTTCTGCACAAAAATAACATCATGGCAATTCTGTTGAAAACAGCGTCAGTCTGGGTTAGTTCCATTCAAATCATGCAAGTTAGAGTCCAAAAAAGGGCAAAAGTGTTTGGAAAAGTAGATACGTTGGAGACGTATTAGTGTCTGCGGCCAGCGTCCAGGCATCGAGCAGGCCAAGTCAGCGATTCTCACCGGAAGATATGCCTTTGACCAGCGGATGTCGCGTCGATGTGGTAGTGTGTGCGTACTGAAGGAGCGAGATGAGGCCGCGGCAGACTTTGACCGCCCCTTCGGCCGCCTATCCGACCACCTCTCCTTAATGGAGAGCTCACCTATAGCGAGCTATAAGATGGTGGTCGTCCCTTCTCTCGCACCATTCCCATCTAATCCAACACTAACACTTCATCCATGCGCACCCCTAGTCTTCTATTTTGGCGTCATTGATGAGGAGCAGGAAGAGGATCCTATGGTCCCCTTGTGGGCAGAGATGGACAAGGCGTTGGAGGAGGTTGCGCAGATGGAGGCGGAGGCTGTGCAGATGGATGCGCCCGTGCCCGTGCCAGCGTTCGCCCCGGGGCTCGCGGCAACGTCCGCCCCGGGGCCCGCGCTTAACGCAGACGATTTTCTGCAGTGGGCTAAGGCCGCCCAAGCCGTATTGGACGAAATTGACTTGGGCGAACGTGATGATGGCTGATGACCCACAAGTATAGGGAATCAATCGTAGTCCTTTCGATAAGTAAGAGTGTCTAACCCAACAAGGAGCAGAAGAAAACAAGAAGACGTTTTCAGCAAGATTCGTTCAAATGTTTGTTTGGTAGGCGAATCACCCTTAATTCTTCAAACTCCTTCACGCCAGATTCGTTCTCCCTTATAGTTCTGCGTCAACGTCATCATGACATGGTCGTTTCCGCAACTAAGGTCATAAAACCAGAACAATGCATTAGGTTTCGTGGAACACCGTTATCTCATATTGTCTTCGCTCCTTATTAACATTTGTCACTTGGAGGTCACATATTTACTAAAAAATATGTGTTTACCTGTGCAGGTCTTCAAATCATGTTGCATGGGCCCTTATATTGGACGACACACATTACATGGACCACAGATAAATAACTCACTTAACAATCATAAAGTTATAATCATAAATGCTGACATATAGAGTCGACACGAATGAAGACCAATCCCATGCATCTCCTATGGCTTGGGGAATTACTCGCGCATGAGAAGGGAATAACCAAACTTAACGGTAACCAGACTAAGGAAAATCATCTCAATAATGTCACAAATATCCGTAATAAGATGAATGATTAAACACGTCTCGCTCTCAAGATGAGTATGAATAGAGTTACAAACCCTAATCTTATAACTTAGAATTCCTCTCCCTATGGTGGTGTTGCGGTGAATGAAAATGGAGATGGGTAGAAGAGAAGGAATGGATCTCCGACGATTCTTCTTCTATGGATCTCGTCCCTCTCTGTTCTCGATGGTGTGGTGGGCTGGTGGCGCATCTTTGTCTGTGATGGTCGATGCCCCTTCACGAAAGTTGCTTGGATTCATGAAGTGGTGCTCACGCCGTGTGGTATGACCGCTAATACACGCGGGAGCGTTCGTACCATGCGTCGTCTTGCCCTCTGGTTGCTCGGTTGAATTTTTGTCTAAAGAATAAGTTGCTCCAAATGGCTTTATTTGATAGGATATTGATTGGTTTTCTTCCAAATATATTTATTCCTGCACATCAATAGCAAAACTAAGTTGTTTTCTTTCTCAAAGTATTAGTGTCAGAAAGGCGTGAGAAATATCGAAAACCCTATGAAAACCAACTCAAAACCCGCTTACAAAAGTGACGAAATATCGACTCATCAACTCCCCCGAGCATAAGTTTTTCTCGTCCTCGAGAAATTAAGGAATAATAAGAATAAAAAGGAAATTGACATATGAGTAAAATGGTTTATCGGCTCATAATATATCCATTCTAATCCTACAGTCATAATTAAGAGATATTTGCATTCGAATGATTGCACTTAAGCTCACCACCCTGCCACAAATAGTTTCATAGCACTAATTTTGTCCACGAGTTAGACCTTGACTGTTAATTAGGTATGGAGCAAGCGAAAAATTATTGGATGAATTTTGCATTTTTCTAGCTTTTCAAAACAGAAACATATCAAGGGGATTTTGGGTAGAAGAAAATATAGTACTCAAGTATCCCACTAACGCCCACTAGCACCGCCTAATCATGCCTCCCAAGTACTTTCTTCAACGGTCAACCATCAGATCTTCTATCTCTAGTGACGGGATTATGCCAAACAAATGATACATGCAAAATGGTTGGTTTTAGTTGTGATTTAAGGTTGAATACTATGGACTAAAATGTTGTCTCTTTCGATCAGTATTCAGTTTTTTAACACATACACACAGGCTCAAGAGGAAGTTGAATAATATTCGCTACGATGTTGCCACTGCGGATGTAAACATGCTCATAACCGAAATCCGAGCCGAAACTCTGGTGTGTCGTTCATTGACCAGCGATGGTCTCAACATAACTCAAGAGAGGTGAAGAAGTCACAATTGTGCGACATAAAGCAACATTATAGTGACAAGCCACGAAACCAGCAATGGGAAAGGGCAAGCTTAGGACGACCGATCCTTCCTTAGCTGCTTCTTAGTGGTGGTCATCATGTTGAGCTTCTGTGTCTTGTCTTGTCGTTTTAGGCTGTATTTAGCTTTGTTTTGTTGGACTTGTAGCTGTTGAAGTGGTTGTGTTTCCTTTCTTGCATGATTCTAAAAAAGTGTGCACTTCATGTGTATTTTTATTGGAAAGGCTTTAGTCTTTTCGAATTAGCTTTTTAGTGAGGCTTTCCAAATTAGTTGACATCCACACATGTTTTCACATCGGTGTTGAAGAACTTTCATACTCCCTCCGTCACAAAATTAAGTGTTGGAGGGTCTATACTAAATCACCGACACTTATTTTTGGATGGAGGGAGTATAAGTTTCTTTTTCAACATCCATGTAAGAGGTGGTTCATATAAGTTTCACCGGTAGGAGTATTTTAAAGCGTCGGAGTAAGATTTAAGCCATTATGAAATCCCACCGCCCACGTGAGACCTTTAATTAAGGACCCCCTTACCCGGCAAACGTTCGCCAGGGAGGGTGGTAGTTGCAGACGTTCACATGGCATTTTTTAGCTGTGTGGCAGTAGGTGAGGTGGCAGTTTCTTCAGGCGACATGACATTTTCTCTCCGAGAAGGCAATTTTCGTTTAAAATAGCCGTCGCTTGATCTCGTTTCACAACTCAAAGTGCCATGAAAGATGGTTCATTTGCCACCTCCATGTAGCGAACGTTCCCCAGCTACAATTACCGATAGTTAAAGCCAAGATCTTTGGAAAATGCAATCACTGGCAGGAAACAAATCAGGTTAGCTATTTCCTCACGAATTATTAGCTACGTCACTCGACACGAGCCAATGTTCCAAGGTCATTTTTTACCAAGACCCCGTGAGCTCACGCGTCAACCTTTAGCCGTGTGGTCCCTGTCCAAGCGAACATTCCTCGCTGCTCCTACCTTTTTTTTCCTCAGGAAATTCCCCGCTGCTGCTGCTCGGTCCCTCCGCTCCCCTCCCCTCCGTTTCTGTTCCGGACCCGTGCGACCTCCGTTTAAACACCCTCAACCCTATTTTATAACGCACCCCCTCGCGTCCGCGTCCGCTTCCGCCCGCCCGCGACAGTCACGCGCGCACTCCATTCCACGTCTGCTCCGCTGCGCCGCCTGCGCCCCGTGGCCAGCGTCAGGCATCAGCCCTCCTCCTCTCTCATCCTCCCCTCCCCTCCACTCCACTCAACGGGCACACTCCCCGGCCGCGTAGCCAGCACAGGAGCGCGGACGGCAAGAGCAAGGCCTTGTCAGCGAGGAGGAGGCCCAGCTCGGTGCTGGGACGCCAATGGCGGGGCGGCATGCGGCGGCGGTTTCCGCGTTCCTCTTCCTGCTGCTCGTGGGTGAGTCCTTGAACCACATGCTCCTTCAGTTCGTCTTCTGGTACTAGATAATAGTAGTGGTTGCCCTTTTGGAATGTGAAATCTTAGTTAAGTGGACGGCGAGTGCCAGATGCCTTGCTTCCCGCTGGGTGCTAGCTAGAGTACCTGCAATGTGTATGGTGCCGTGATGGTCTCCGACGAATATGTTCTTTTGGGGAAATCCAATGATCTAATCCCCATGTCCCATGACCTTTATCTACTACCCAACCTTCAGATTCTTTGTTTTTCTGGCATGGAATTTGGTAGAATATTAAATGGACGCATCAATGGTGGCTAAAATAAAGAGAGATTGCGCGCCCCTGAATCCTGATGTGGGGCTTTTGCAGGGCACTGCCACGGCGGCAAGACCGGCATCTGCTACGGCCGCAACGCCGACGACCTGCCGGGGCCCGACAAGGTGGCGCAGCTCATCCAGCAGCAGTCCATCAAGTACGTGCGCATCTACGACACCAACGCCGACGTCATCAAGGCCTTCGCCAACACCAGCGTCGAGCTCATGGTCGGCGTCCCCAACGCCGACCTCCTTGCCTTCTCGCAGTACCAGTCCAACGTCGACACCTGGCTCAAGAACAGCATCCTCCCCTACTACCCGGCCACCGCCATCACCCACATCACCGTCGGCGCCGAGATCACCGAGAGCCCCATCAACGTCTCCGCCCTCGTCGTGCCGGCCATGCGCAATGTGCACGCCGCGCTCAAGAAGGTCGACCTGCACAAGAAGATCACCATCTCCAGCACGCACTCGCTCGGGGTGCTCTCCCGCTCCTTCCCGCCGTCCGCGGGGGCGTTCAACAGCAGCTACGCGCACTTCCTCAAGCCCATGCTGGAGTTCCTCGTGGAGAACCAGGCGCCATTCATGGTCGATCTGTACCCCTATTACGCCTACCAGAACTCGCCCAGCAATGTCTCGTTGAACTACGCCCTCTTCTCGCCGCAGTCCCAGGGCGTGATTGATCCCAACACCGGATTGGTCTACACAAACATGTTTGATGCGCAGGTCGATTCCATCTTCTTCGCGCTCATGGCTTTGAACTTCAAGACACTCAAGATCATGATCACCGAGACGGGATGGCCGCACAAGGGAGCTCCCAAGGAGACCGGGGCGATTCCGGACAATGCTCAGACTTACAACACCAATCTGATACGCCATGTTGTCAATGACAGCGGCACGCCTGCCAAGCCTGGGGAAGAAATAGATGTCTACATCTTCTCCTTGTTCAATGAGAACAGGAAGCCGGGCATCGAGTCCGAGAGGAACTGGGGACTGTTCTCTCCAGACCAAAGCTCCATCTACAGCATAGATTGGACTGGCCGAGGAAATGTGGACATCATGACTGGAGGAAACCGTTCAAATGGTACTTGGTGTGTTGCTTCAACCAATGTCTCGGAGACGGCTCTGCAGAATGGCTTGAATTGGGCATGCGGTCCAGGCAATGTCGATTGCTCTGCTATTCAGCCAAGCCAACCCTGCTACCAGCCCGACACATTGGTTTCACATGCTTCATATGCGTTCAACAGCTATTATCAGCAAAATGGAGCCACTGATGTGGCCTGCGGATTTGGTGGTGCTGGAATGAGGACGACGAAAGATCCAAGTAAGTATCCTGTGCTTACAACAACTACATTGATAATGTAAGGAATGCTTGCACTGGAGTATAATATCTCTGCATCATTACTGGCTTTGGATGTAGTCTGAATATTGAAAACTAGCCAATTGTAAGCCTACACTTGCAGACAATATGTGCTGACTACAGTGTTTATGATAGTAGTTATCCAGGTCCTTGACTGAAATTGCAACTGTAAGTCCATTGATATAATGCTAGCTGTATTTCTGGACATGTAGCTGGGTATTTCTTTTGAAGAATATATACACAGTTATCAGGTGTTAACTGAGTTTCTTTTTGTCTAGAGACTACAGAGAAGATAGTGCATTGCTGAATTTACTGTAATAACATAAACTTTTGACTTTTGAATGCCTAATCATGAATTTAATAATTTTATTACGTTTTCTCCCCTCTGCCGCTTGTAGCTAAAATCTGTTAGGTTAGAAAAATGGCATGTGCATCATCAGTTTTGAGATATGATCGGTTCATTTTGTACGCCAATTATGCTATAACATTTCATAGGATTCACAGGCATAATCTTCTTATTTGCTAGTTCTGCATGAATCGACTTATGCTCTGATAAGAAGAAAAAAACATGCATAGACATTTTTATAATATAAATGGCCTCAATTTGATAATGGAGTTACAATTTAATATGGAAGTTTGATCATGGAGTTACAATTTAATATATAGCTTACCGATGGGTGCTGTCGCATGCTGCTTCACGCAATGCTAGATGAAATGAATTAGTACAAGATATGGCTAAACCAGTTGTGATCCTCGTGTGTTGCCTCTGCATCACTACTCTAGTGTTCTCCTATGAGCTGTGAAGTGTGACCAGTTTTTGCTTGTACTTGTTGGTTTAATGTTACTGTCGATGTTGCTTTTAGTGTCAGCTGGATAATCTTTTCAATGATTTTGTATTGCTTGCTTGCAGGTTATGACACTTGTGTTTACATGGCAGCCGGGTAAGAAAAAACTCTCTGATCTCTCTTTGCAAATGTGATGAACATGCCCACCTACTGGTCTGATCAACAGTTTGCACTAACTATTGTTTTCCTTCTTCTTTCTTACAGCAGCAAGATTAGCACCAAAAATTCAACCGCCACTCCAACTCCAAGCGGCTCCAGCCCGTCACTGTTGGCCCAATGCCGCACCCTTCTGCTCCCTGTGCTTCCCATTGTGATTGCCGTGGGCTTTCTGTGATTTTCGGAGCACGCTCTAGTTAGTACGTTCGGTTCGAAGGTGAGAGGCTAATTGCCTAATACTGGGAACCAGTAATGTTCTGATGTGTGGTGAAAGGTGGCAGTAGGGACCTGTTATGCAGTATGTTATTCTGTTTGGATGTACATCGCTGCGCGAACAATATATGTTAGTTGCCATTGAGAACTAGAAATGTGTTGCCGATGTGGTCTCTCTAACTGTGCTCATCTTTACTGCATTTTGCATCATGCTATTAATTTGGAATCTCTTCGTTGTTATTTGACATCGTTTCATTCACCAGAGGTCCTAGGATTCAGAATTATTAAGCTGTCTATCTGAATTATGTGGGCTTCTACTTTCTAGTAACTCCTCTCCGCCTGTTCATTTTCTTGAACTTCAACTGTTAGTTTTACTAGTTTTGCTTCGATACACCCTTCTTAAAAGTGTACACGAGTATTAAAGTTACTTAAAAAGGTTATCATCATATTAGCTTGCAGATCACATGCATTGAATAGATTGATTTAGATATAAAAGACTACATTACCCTTTTTTTTATTGAAGGGTTAACTTCTAACCTTCACATTTAATCTGTATCTTCTCAACTGTTATGTTAGTTCTCCACTATGCGGATGATATTCTCATTTCTCTTTTTTTTTGAGATAAATTCTCATTTCTCATGTATCCGTTGGTTGTGGTTGTAGCCCTGTGTAGAAGTTAAGTATGGGTTGTAGCCTGTGTAAAAGATGCAATAAGTACGTAGTAACTTGGGTTTGCAAGCCCAAGACCAACTTGGCGACCGCTTTCGGCCAGAGTGCTGGAAAGTAAGATTCGGCTGACCCACACCAGTACATCGGCGGTACGAATTGCAGGCCCAGTGTACATCCAACGTTGCTGACTCGCAACTCACTGGCTTGGGTCCACACCTTACTCATCACGTTATTACTAGTACCCTAAAGAAAAATAATTATCATCTCATATGTTAGTTACAAAGATTTACGATTATGCCCATGCTTATTGTAAACCCTTTTCTTTCAAGGGTTCGGGCCATTTCTTTTGACGGCTTAAAAAATCAAAAATGTTAACCCACACGTGTGGGCGTTAGCCAACTCGTCCACACGCCTCCATCATCGTCCAGTAACTTCTGCACAAATCTTGGTACGAATTAGTTGATTTTGTATGCCATGTAGGACAATTCGCGTGTGTGATGTGTGAGAGAGGTCGCCCACACATCCGTTTTACCACACGGAGGGGCCGGTGTGTGAGCGTTTAGCAGTTCGCCCACACACATCAGTTTTTCAGTCACGCACAAGGGTTGTTGTGTGGGCGTTTGCCATCTCGCCCACACACCCGCCTCCTCTCCCACACCCAAGCTGCCAGTTGCCATGCGTTTTGCAGTGTACATGGCAACTGCCCTAGTATGATTGCAAGCAGATGGCAACTCCCTTTTTTTTTTACCCGAACATGTCAGTTGCCATATGTTTTGCATGGTACATGGCAAACTGCCCTAGCGTGCACGTAAGCAGATGGCAACTCTTTCTTTTTAAATGGCAACTGCCCTAGCGTACTTGTGAGCACATGGCAACTCTCCTTTTACCCGAACATGTTTTTTGCCATGCCTTTTTTTGTAGCGCTACGTGGCAACTGCCTAGTGTTAGTAGGTAGCAACTCCTAAAGTTTTGAAATCATGGCAACTGCAGTAGACCAGACCACACATGGCAACAGCTGTAGTTGTCCAAAAAATGGTAATCTGGAACTTTGACCTGAGATGGCAACTGCAGTTGAGCAAACATGGCAACTGTAGTTGTCCGACATGGCAACCGTAGTTCAGCGACATGACAACTGCACTTAAACGAACATGGACGAGGGTCCGGCCCATGGCAACTGCGGGGCGCGCGGTAAAGTGTCATGTGGGGCGTGCGGGACCACGAGGTACGAGGCCTGACGTACCGGGCGTGTGGGCTTTATCTATTTCGCCCACACGCACGCGTGTAAGAGGGACCGGGAGGGAAAAAAAAGAGGCGTGTGGACGCTAATTGTTTTGCCCACACACAGACGTGTGGGCTGGTCCTCTTAGGCATCACACAGAACGTGTGGGCAGATTTCTTAACGCCCACACGTGTGGCAGTTATCGGCGTCCTAAAAAATAGGACACGACTAGGGAGCACACGTGTGCTCCCTAGCATTCCGGAGCACACACCCAAAAAAGGTATGTTTTTGTCTTAACCTAAATGCTAAAAAGTGCACGTGCACTTTTTTGCTCTCGCTGGCACACCCTCGCTCCACCGTTGGATCTGGATCGATCGCGCAGCCGTGCGACCAGGCTAGTTTGGTGGGGCCCGTGCATTTATGTCTGTCTTCTCCCATCCTGCAACGGCAACTAGCACACATTCGGCGGGTTCCTTCTCCATCGCTCGACGAAATCGCCCCCAAATCCGCCTCGCCTCATTCCGCATCGCCGGCGCCGCTGAATAAATCCCGCCTCGCCGCAAATCCAATTGGTGCTCTCGGGAGGGGTACGGCGTTGCGAGGGGTCTGCGCGTTGAATTGCTCAAGCGCGGCACGGTGGCCGCGGGGAGCGGCTCGCGACGCGAGCTCCTCGCCCGTGCAGAGCAGCAGTTTCAGGGGAGGAGGCGAAGTGCGGTGGGCCTCGTTTGGGGCGGCGGGAAGGAAGTAGGCGGCTCATCATCGCGAACCAAGGTAACCCCCCGTCGAATCTCTTCGTTGCTCGCGGTGTGTAGCTCCTCGCGGTGTTCCCGTGCCGACAAGGGGGTGGGGAGGGGCGCGGATACGCAGCGGGCTTGCGGTGATCCTCCTCCTTGTAGTGATTTTTGACAGGGCGGTGGTGCTTAGGTTAGGTAATGGGACGAACAAATGCATGAACAGTATGGCGGGGGTGTCTAGATCCACATGAACAAATGCATGTTTTCGTTCCCGTGTCGGATATTTTTGCATGATTTCTCGTGGTCGAACTAGTGGTGGAGGGGTTTTTCGTGGTCATTTTTTCGCAACATGCAAGCTTATGCTCACCAGCAGGCAAGTTTATGATCGGTCGTTCAAGTGTTGGGCAAGCGATCTAGATTCAGAAGAGACCTGTGGTGCTGGGGGGCTGTAGTGTCTTTTTTGGAACGAAGGCAAGTGCATGCAAAAGGTCAGGCAAGTTTGTGCTGTATATCAGACAACTTTATGGCGTGTTTTGTTTTTGTGATCAGACCGTCCTACTGGGGGTTAGGCAAGTCTATGCTAATGGTGAGGCAAGTTTTATTTTGTCTGAAACTGACTCTCGTGCGAAACTTTTTGTGTCGTGAATGCCTAATGCTAATGGTCAGGCGAGTTCACGCTAACTGTCAGGCAAGTTCATGCTGTAGATCAGACAACTTTTGGCATGTGTTTCAACAACATCAAGTTGCCTGACCGTTAGCATGACACTGCTAAAAACCGTCCTGCTGGTTTTTAGCAGTGTTTGTTAGGTCACGTGCAAAGGTCATGTTCAGTATAGGCAAGGTCCTGGGCATGATTTGTTGTAGTATAGGCAAGTTAAATTGAATTAATAGACACGAGCATTTTTTCCATACTTTTTTTGT
Source organism: Triticum urartu (assembly GCF_003073215.2). NCBI lineage: Eukaryota > Viridiplantae > Streptophyta > Magnoliopsida > Poales > Poaceae > Triticum > Triticum urartu. The sequence goes on along the minus strand of NC_053024.1, from coordinate 508,186,663 downwards.
GTTGTGTGTAACTGTTTTTTTCAGGTAAAGGGATGACTGAACCAAGCAAAAAGCGTGATCAATTGCAGTCAGCAGTGTCGCAGCTTGACGGGGGCCCCCCTGCCACTTCCGAAGCTACACTGGAGGTTTGCTTCACACATCACGTTTTGTTCATGTTTTTTTTACTTTTCTTAACACCCGTTTCTTTTTCTTTTTTCGTTAAAAACATGGTGACATGAGCCTATATCACATGTTAAAAGCATGTTTTTCGTTGTAGGAACCTATATCACAGCACCAAGGTGTTTCAACAACAGTTGTTTACAAGCGCCAGCGCCGGAAGATGATGGCGAACCGGGGGAAGCGGCCTATGGATATTGATAGTAACGAAGATGGACCGGAAGGAGACGACAATGAAGCAGATGTTACACAAGATGAACAACCAAAGAAAAAGCGCCGAAAAGTGACTGAGAATGAGGTATCCCTCCCCCACCCGTATAAATCACAGTCCAACTAGAGATAACACTGCTATGAAAGCAATTTTTGAGAGGCAACTCATTAATTTTCACACATAAGTTTTTGGTACTAACTAGAGAAGAACAGCCTCATGAAAGCAAAAACATGAGAGGCAACTCCTGTAATACTTCCACACATAAATTGCCTCCTTTTCCAATATGAAAGAAAAAAAATGTGACATGAACCAGTCAACTCCTGCACACACAACTTTTCTCAGGAGCTTCTTATTAGAAGAATACTTCCAAAGACCATTTTTCTTCAGAAGGCAACTGATGTCATACTTGCAAAGTCTAACTTTTTGTTTCTCTAATTTACGGGGTCCTAGAAATAGGTCATCACCTGCAAGGCTTTTCAAGTTGAACAAGGATCTCGTCACAGACCAGAAAAACGTGATCAGAGACATAGAGTTTGGTGGCTTGTTGGATATCACAGCTACAAGCATGCCCGGGGATCTGAGCTAGTGGATCATGAAACACTATGATCCAGAAAAGTCTCAAATCGTTATACTAGAGAGAGGAAAGATACCAGTGGACGCAGACAGTGTGCAGAGGATATGGGGTTTGCCCAATCGAGGCAGGAAAGTATGCTTTGAAATGAATCCAGATGTTATAAGGGAATTCAACAGTATTTTCAAGATCGAGGGTAAAAACGCACCTACTTTGACTTCATGGTGCAAAAGGATTGAAAAGATGAATGGGGCACATGATGATGATTTCCTCCGTGCTTGGTTGGCTGTTGCATTCTCATGCTTCCTTGCTCCAACAACAAGCTTGAGCATCTCACCAAGGTGCTATACTGCCATCATGCACACAAGTGCTATAAAGGACACCAACATATGCGACTTTGTTGTTGACCAACTAAGGTTGGCATTCATGGGATTTGGTGAGAAGAAGAAAGCAGTTTGTTGCTGCGTCTTCCACCTAGTTGTAAGTACACAATTTTTTTTTCTGAAGAAACTCATGCTTTACCCTGTTATCTTCCTCTGATTGTTTTGCAATTCAAAACATTTTATTTTACAGATTTTGTATCTTGACTCGTTGGATGTCGATGAGCCAATACCCGCTACACTTCCAAGGGCACCAATTTGGAATGATGATCTAATAGCAAAAGTCATGAAGAAAGACAAGAAAGGACCAGGAGTGTACGGCAAGCTACGAGTGAGTAATTTTGCAAGTTGCTTTTTTGTTCAAGAATTACTTAATGTAGAAAACTCACATTAATATAAGGGCAGCAAGTTATGCTAGAAACAGTAACATGTTATCATTTTTCCTATCCTTTTCTGTATACTTTTTTTTCACTGTCCTTTTCTCTTAATGCATTCTTTGCCAAACACATTTTTACAAGTCTTTTGGCAAGTTGTATTACAAGGACTACCATAACTTGCCTGTGGGGGGAAGCATCTGACTATGTTGGGGTAGTGGGGTATTTTTTGTGGAGGGCCAAGTGTTTCTTACCACACAAAGAAGAAGGCAGTTATATTACAAGTTCTTTGTCATGGAAATCATGACAACAAAATCCATAGAAAAAACACTGGCAACTTACACTATAAGGACCAGCATAACTTGCCTGTTTTATCAAGTGTTCATATTCATGCAAGATATTCACACTGGCCTTCTAGTTTTAATGATTGGGATCATGCCAAAATCCATAGTAAAATGTTTGCAACCAAATCACGCAGTCCCCTTTGAAATCATACTACTTTACGTTTTTTTTCCATGGACGGTGTTCATTCATGTTGTTTTTCTTTGTCTTTTTTGATGAAAAACAGCTCAAAACTGAATTCTCACGCTGCCCAAATGACAGTTTGTTTGGAAGTTTGGATCATGTATCAAAATTTGTTGCTGCTAGGTTGCCCGAAAGCTAAGACAGCTACGTAAGTGAAAATGGAGAGAAAATCCCTTCTGTTTCTTTTTCCTCTCCTTTTTTCTGTATTTTTTATTCTGATGTCAATGTTTATCTGATGCCCATTTTTCTCCTTTTCTTGTTTTGTCGTTCACAGAAGCAAAACCGGATAACAGGACTGGTCCATGAGATGTGCACTGAAATGTCACATGCTGTTGGGAAGTTTGTTATCGGCTTAGGTAAACTCGATGAGGAGGAACCTGGCACTAGCCGGAACATGGACAATCCACCACGCGCAACTGAACAACACAGCAGTCAGAGGAAGCGAGCAACGCCAAAAGTGACTCACCACAACTCAAGTGAGGACAAGGAGTCATTCAAGTCAGATTAAGAGAGTGAAGATGAGGACGAGAGCGAAGATAAGGAATCAGAATCAAGTAGTGACAACTCAAGGGATGGAAGCGAGGATGGTGGCCCAGGTGACGATGACGATGATGATGATGATGATAGTCATCAAGGAGGCAATGTCAGTCACAGTTCTGCGGAGGAGGTTGACGAGGATACTGAGGAGACACATAAATCAACATAAAATAAGGACGACAATGATGACACCATGTATGGAGGGAATGACAGTGGCACCCAATGTGATGAGGGACATAAACACCAGGTTGACGCACAGCGTAACCGCGAAGCCGATGATGATGAAACAGAGGAAGATGATGAAGCTGAGGACGGCCAGGAACATGTTGAGGAGGGAAGTGCCAAGAGAAATGATGATGGAAACAGAGATGACGAGGACCACTATGGAGGTGGCAATGTAGGAGGGTACAATAGGAACAACACTTCTGATGGAGATGAAGGTGGAGGAAGCTCAAGCAGCAGCAAGGATGATGATAGTGCATCAAATTTCTGCATCAAGCTGAGTGATGGCAAACAACAAGGAGGTGCTTCAGAAACATTTTCACTTCGAGATATTGTCAGGATGGAATTCAAGAAGAAGTGGGACCCTTTCCGAAATCAACTTGAGACACCTAAAGTTTGGGATGGGCGAAATATTCAGTCATATACCAAGTTGTTATTCCAGCAGATGTTGTTAAACAATGAAGAAAAATAAGTAGGCATCAAATTTGATCATGAGGAGATATGCCCTCCCAAAGCACGGAAAGAACTCATGCAAGAAATTTGCGGAATAAAACAGTCAGAACCAAATTCAAGAGATTGTTCACACAAAGTTCTACCCCCAATGCAACCAAGGAAGCAAAAGAGAGTGTCATTCAACCTGGTCCCGAAACCTGCTGTCCCTGTAGAAAACAGGCAAGTCCCCAAGGCACTGATATCAACACTCAAACCTAAGGGGCAAACTCAAAAAGTTCAAGAGGCAACTGAGGTGACAAAGACAGCAAGTCTAGCAAAAGGTGAGGCAACTTGCATGGTTATGCAGGCAAGTCAAAATTCAAAAAAATCAGGGACTGCACACTTATCTTCTGCGCATCCAGGAACACATGAAGTAAAAAAAGATCATTTTGACAAGATTCCAAAAATATTTGAGCCAATGACATTGGGAGAGAAGATCAAGCAAGCAAGTCCAATGGAAAACTTGCCCACCACAGCAATTAAGTCGCTTTGTAGTAACCCACAACATGACACCTTACCAGGCTCTGGTGGAAATCAAGCAAGCAAAGTGGAGGTGTTGCCTACAAGGAGTACTCATGTCGTTTTGCAAAGGGTTGATGGAAAACAAACAGTACCAAACGAGAACTTGCCAAGGTCTCCTGCTGATTTGCCTACAATGACAGCTGAACTTGCCAGGGAACCTAATATTGGTGCAAACAAGGAGAAGTGCCCATCGGTGCCACACCACGAGCAAAATGTTGATACAGTTAAGATAAATGAAATCTTAGCAAAGTGTGCTATTCCAACAGATGCACACATCCACATTGCAGGACGGAGAATAGTTGAAGAGTCAACCAAGGGGCTTCAGAGCACAAGGGTGTCAGGGACATGGGATGAGTACTGTCCAGCACCCAGTTTTGGGCTGATTTTGGAGGAGCTGGAACCAGGTCTCGAGGAAAGAAACAAGGAAAGCATACATTTGCAGGCTGTTCTTGATGCGCAAGCAGGGGAAGTCGCAACAACAAGCACAACAAAAACAATAAACCTCGAGGATGATGAATGGGATGCAGAGCAAATAGAGGCAGCGTGTGTTGAAGCAGAGAGAAGGTCGAAAGAATTTGTTGGGCAATGTGCTGATGGTACCTTGTCACCAACTAACTTCAATACGCCAGAAAGAGTCCCCACCAAGACTGATGATGGATCAGGTGGCAAATTTTCAAGCAGCAGTAGTTCAGGGGAGTTAATTACCAATCAATATGAGAGGAGGGTCATAAGGCCGTCTGCACCTTTGAGGTCACCTTTCTTGGACCTTGACACCAAAAAGGAATTCTATTGCAAACCCGAAGTCAACCGTTTGTATGCGTCTGTTATTTTGCATGCAAGGATCTGTGTAGAACAATCACCCGACAATGACATCGGGTACGTACTCAAGTTTCATCATTGTTTTTCTCAAGCAACTTCAATGCTCATGTCTCAAGCAACTACAATGCTTTTGTCTTGAATGCTGCAGCCCAAATGTCATCGATTTCAATGGGTACTTTGTAACTGCGAGGGAGCTTGCAGAGTCAATGAAGTGTGACGGTTTTGTCCTTTTGCATGTCTTCGAAGTTGGCTTACAGTCTATGATACATAACTTGCCACCAGACTCAAGGAAAGTTATCATGCCAGTTAGATTCTCGGTACGAGAAGCACACATACTAGTGTTCTATTTTTGTGCATTCCTTTTCACCCTTTTATATGAATTTTTTTCAATTGTTTTACTTTTCGTGTACAGGTGAGGCTACAACAGATGGATTGGAACACACAAGAGATTACTTCCAAGTTCAAGAAGTCAAATCACTTGGACCGAAAAGACATGGTGAGTGCAATAACATAATGGATTTTTGAAAAACTTGCCCATCTATTCAAACTAGTTTTTGACTCCCTTTTGCAATTTTTTTGTTGGGCAGAATGCCTCCTTTTTTAACCAATACTTGCCTAAACTAGAGATGCCGAATTGCTTTTCCCTTTTTGGCAGAAACCACAAGTTATGCTGTGGTTTTCACTATCCTTTTCTGTATACCTTTTTTCACTGTCCTTTTATCTTAATGCATTCTTTGCCAAACACATTTTTACAAGTCTTTTGGCAAGTTGTATTACAAGGACTACCATAACTTGCCCGTGGGGGGAAGCATCTGACTATGTTGGGGTAGTGGGGTATTTGTGGAGGGCCAAGTATTTCTTACCACACAAAGAAGAAGGCAGTTATATTACAAGTTCTTTGTCATGGAAATCATGACAACAAAATCCATAGAAAAAACACTGGCAACTTACACTATAAGGACCAGAGACTGCCAAGTCCCTTTTTGGCAGAAACCACAAGTTACCCCCCTACTAAAATTTCTTGTATCATTTTTTTTACAGAACCACTAACTTGCTTTAAACAAAGCTGACAACTATAGTTAAGGAAAAACCACAAGTTGCTATCTTCTTTTGGTAGTACTTGCATCATCTACAACCATAGATCTTACTAGCTTTTTTAGAGAACCTTTTTTTAGCCCCAAGTGAAGTTGCCAAGTTATTTATAGAAAAAACAGTGTGCCTTCTTTTTTTTCATTTAGCATATTGATACAGCATGTCAAGTTGGCTTCCTCTATTTCAGCATCTCACCTTTTTTCTCTCAATTTTTTGAATGTACAGATTATGTTCCCTATATTAGAGAATCTTGATCCAGCAAAACCAAAAACAGGGAATCATTACTGGGTCTTTAATCTGAACATAAGAGACAAGAGGTTTGAAGTCCTTGATTCATGGAGGACACTAGATGACTGTGTTTTGAACAAGAAAGCTAGGGTGATAGCAGCAAGTGTTCGCAGTCTCTGGGATCACCACTATCGCAACTCGCATGTTGTGCTGGATGACTACCCACTGGTCAACATTGATGTTCCAAGGCAAAGCAATCAGTAAGTAGCTTTTTTCAACTCCAACTTCTGAAAACCAGATTTTTCCTACCTTTCTATACATATTTTTTGCTTTCTTTTTACTAGTTCCATTTTTTTGTTCATTGGTTCAACAACAGCATTGACTGCGGCATTTATGGCCTCATGAACACACGCAAATGGGTTGCCAGGGCTGTTCCAAATTATGAACCAAGCGATATACCATTCAGTTGACCAGCATGTGGGTTTCATCTACACACAACAAAGCTCCTTGGAAGGATATTCTGGAGCTCTCGTAGGGTATGTTGACAGCACCCTTTTCCTTTTCATCTTTTCACCCGCATTATTTTTTTGAACATGGTAATTGAAGATATACATGCAAGTCACCATCGAAATGCAAGCAAAGAAACGCCATTTTTTGTCCGGATTGTACCGATTTGATATAAGGGCATCATATTAGCATGAACTCGCCTGACCATCATATAGGTTAGAAGCCAAACATACTGTCATCCGAAGCTTTTTTTATCTGATTTTTTTGTGTAATTAGCATGCTTCAACATCATATAGTTGCTTTTGCTTGACCATTTTTTTAGCTTCTAAATAATTTACTAGATACTTTTGTGTCGCGAACGCCTAATGCTAATGGTCAGACAAGTTCACGCTAACTGTCAGGCGAGTTCATGCTGTAGATCAGACAACTTTTGGCATGTGTTTTTTCTGTCATCTATAATAGAGAACCGTCCTGCTGGGGGTCAGGCAAGTTCATGCTAACGGGTCAGGCAAGTTCATGCTGTAGATCAGACTACTTTTGGCATGTGTTTTTCCTGCGACCTACCAGAGAGACCGTCCCGCTGTGGTTAGGCAAGTTCATACTAACATTCAGGCAAGTTGATAACAACGGGTAGGCAAGTTCATACTTGATGTTGTAGAATTAGACCCGTTTACTGGGTATGAGTTTTTGGGACGAGGCAAGACCATGCTAAAATGGTCAGGCAAGACCATGTTGTAGGATTAGATATACATGCAAGTCACCATCGAAAATGCAGGGAAAAAACACCACTTTTTCCTGATTTTCGTAGGTACTACTATGTGCAAAACAAAGGCAAAAGATGCATCATGCACAAAAAAATCACCAAACAGAAGCAAATATATAGTCTTAAGTTTTTGCCCATGTTTGGGTAGCGCTAAAATAGGTTGCACAAATGCATTTCATGACTTTTTCTTCACTATAGAATGACCAAAAAACATGGTCCATCTTTTTTTGCCTCTTCACTAGCATTCCACCGCTTGTTTTTGCTTTCTCCCCTTGCCCTTTTCACACCAATCTTGCCTCGCAGTTCGCTGCATTGTGGTCAACAGAACCGCAGAAACTACACTTGTTCTTCCTTTTGGGGTGCAGTTCTAGCGCTGATTCGATTCGTTTAGATTTCGCTCTCCCTTTGGTGCTGGACTTTGGCGGGTCCCTCGGAATAGGTGGAGGAGCTGCAGAACCACCAGGGGCATCAGGGTACGGTGCAACACCAGCACTTGCCTGCCCAGTGCTTCTTGATGGTGGCGGTGGAGGAGCACCAGCAGTTGTTTGACCATGCCCACTTGGGGCGTCAGGGTACGGTGCAACACCAGCACTTGCCTGCCCAGTGCTTCCTGATGGAGGCTGTGCACGAGCCCCAAACGGCGGCGGTGGAGGAGGGCCACCAGCAGTTGTATGAGGATCCGTGCGTATAGCACGCGTAGGCGCCGAGGTTTTCTTTTTCTTGGATAATTTTAGGTGCGCAAGCTCTGTGCGAGCTGCACGCATATGCTTCTTCAGAACCTCTGCAGCAGCATCGGATACACATGCAACTTTAGCCAAGCTTGTAAAATCCATCTGCAGGTTTTTTTGTCGCACTAGCCTTTTTGACAAAGGTGGCATTTCATCCTGTGGCACTTCCGCGTTGGTGGGCACACCAGGAACTGCCAGGGGAGTCCACCTACGAATGATGTAGTGCGCTGGTATTACATCCACTCCAAGGTGGGTAAATACCTTCAGGATATGGCAGCAAAGGATACCATCTTTGTCCATCTTGCAGCACTCACAAAAATAGTTGCCTGCATCACTTTCCACTGATACAAAATAGTGCCTGAATCCATATTTTGCAACCCACTCCCGGTTAGGCTCAAGCTCATATAAATGTGGACCACGGGGGTGTACATTGTACCTTCCAATCATCTCAAACTCATCCCGAAGCTTCCTGTACAAGTCTCTTGTGTAGGCTTCATATGCTTGCTTTTCGATGGGGAAATGTGACCACAATTCAGTTTCCAAGTGCTCTGTCCTATAATCTTGCGCACCCTCCCGGACAAGCACATGGGTTTGAATCTTCTCATATTGCTTCACAAAGTTTAGGATAGAACCGTGCGGGTTCACATATCGCTTGAGGACAGCGTTGAACCCTTCGCTTCGTTGTGTTGATTGCAAGAATGGGAAGAACCTACGCTTGAAGTAGAACGGCACCCATGTTTGACGGTACTCATAGAGTTTGTCAAAGTGTGTGCCATTTGCAGCCTGATATTTGGTCATTAGAGCAGCCCAACTTGCCTCAAATTCTTCTGGTGTGAAGCTAAAGTCTACACACTCGTTGAAATCCTTTGATAAACCAGGGTTCCTGCCCAACATTGCCCCAAGCTTCTCTTGAGCTTTTTTCATTATATGCCAATGACATCGCCGATGCACACTTGTAGGGAAAATGTTCTTAATTGATTCAGCCATAGCAATATCTTGGTCAGTTATGATGTTGTCAGGAGCTCGGCCATTCATTGCTTCAAGGAATGCACCAAACAACCAATCAAAGCTCGTTTCCAATTCTTGCCTAACAAATCCACACCCCAACATGAATGACTGCCCGTGGCGGTTAATGCCAATGAACGGTGCAAACGGCATGTTATACATGTTTGTCATGTATGTCGTGTCGAAGGAGACACAATCATGGTAAGCCTCAGCATACGCTCTGCGAGCTGCTCCATCAACCCAGAAAATATTGACAACCCTATCCTCCTCATCATATTTGACCTTGTAGAAAAAAATCAGGGTCCATTCTCTGTTGATCCTTGAAGTAAGCAACTGTCTCAATCATATCTCCTTCCCTCGTTGCCATCTTGTTCAAGCCGGATTTTAGATTTGATATTGCTTTAGTTGCATAAGGCACGATTAGCTCTGACCCATAAAATTCAGACATGATGTTCATCATACGCCCTGCAACAAATACATGAAAAAAATCAGGCTTTGTTTGCATGAAGAAACACAAAGCAAGCTAGTTATTAAAATTACTAACTACCACAGAAACTCGTGAAGTTGCTTACACTACAAGAATCACAAGTTGCCTACTTTCTTATACAAGAACTTGCCTCGCCTCTAGGATGCCAAGGGTTTGTTTTTCCTTTTTCTATAGGTTGTACAATGGGCTAAAATAGACTGTTTTCTTACATGGGACGCAAAGGTAAACACAATAAGTATGTGCAAGCAACTTGCTTAAAACAGAACAAGCAACTTGCAGGGAGCAAAGAAGGCAACTCCGTGTAAATTATTTTTTCAGAGGACCCACAAAGTTTGCCTACTTAATTGCAAGCAATTCTGTAGAAACCACAAAAAGTTTCCCATGTGATACCAGATTAGTTGGCAAAAACAGGAACTAAGTACAAGCAACTTGCAAAATAATAACAGGCGACTTTATGAAAAAATTCTCCTAAGAAAACAGAGTTTTTTTGGTTGAATGTATGCACAGACCTGTGGTCAAATTACAGTTATGAAGATTCTTCAGGAATAGTTTTTCTTCCGGAGGAATCCCTTGATGTGATCGGAGGTACTTAGTTAGTGATGGTTTGTCAACCAATGCATGATTGTGTTCACGAACAAAGAAAATCACCTCCCACCGGCTGTCCATTAACTTCACAACCATTCTTGCTCTGCACCCTGTTTGGACTATTGTATCTCGCTTTCTTTTCTTAGGTTTCTTCTTCTTTTTACACTCATCATCAAGGAAGACAATCTCGTCATCCTCAACATCATTGCCATCTGCAGGCAAATCTTCAATCACATCTAGGACAGGGGCAGTTTCCGCACCTCCGTCATCAACTTTCGGTTTTCGGTATTTGTTGCAAACAAATTGTTGCTTTTCCAGCAAACCAGATTTTGTTGATTTCCTGGAAGTGTTCATCTTGATTGAAAACCCAAGTCGGAGAGCATAGGCATTATAGTGTTCTTTTGCACCCTCGAGAGTATCAAACCTCATGCCTATGAAAGGCTCTTTTGGTTGTGACCAAGCTTCATCATCATTGTCATTTCCCACAACACCCTGTCCAATAGTTCCACCTGTCTCTCCAATTGTGGTGGTGTCATCAAAAGTATCACCTTCTGTCTGCATAGCTTCTTCAGGTGCATCAAGAGCATGTTGGGTGCTGATGGGATTAGGCGATTCCCCTACAACTTCATTGTAGACACCACCAGGTAGTGGGGCATTAGGCTGCGTGCAGTACATGGGGTCTTCAACTCCAATTCCACCCGTAAAACGCACTTCAAAATGACCATCATCATCAGGCATTTCCTTTAAGTCAATCATCTCCACCCTGTTTTGACAAAAAGGAAATAATGATTGTACATGCAACTTAATAAGGCAACTCTAGAAGCAAATGTTCAATACAGATTTGATGCAATAACGAATGTTCATTTTCTGTTTTTGCACTAATATCTTTCAATGCCTTTCATTCTGCAACAGCAGCTCTTTTTAATGTTTTTTCTGTTTATCCTTTGTTCTTTTATCAGGAAATGCGAAAAAGCGAAAGAGATGGTTTATGATTCTCCATTTTCTTCGTGTCTGAATGAAGTTATAGTGGCAGATATATGAACAAGGCAGAAGAATACTATGTAGTCTTTCTTATACTATTATGAAGTTCACTTGCCTAATGTCTCATAACTCTCTGGTTCACTTCTGCCAAAGTTCTATCTGGGGTTGCCACAGGTTTTGTATACATGATTCACAATTACTGAAGCACCGTTTCTTATTGGTAGTAAGGTTGTGAAGTTGGCAAGGAAGTCGAAAAGAAGGCAACTTATTAGGTACTTCTCTCCACCCATCTCTCATGCTACATATCTTTTTCTGCATTACTGAATAAAAACTTCTTTGTTTATAGCACTTGCCTGCAGTAGAAACAGGACTTGCCTACATTTGTATTACAGTACTTGCCCACATTTTTTATCTCATCAACTTGGCTAGCCCCACTATACATGAATTTTTACATCTGATCTTGAATTTTTTTCACAATGCCCAAAAGAAGGCATCTTATTAGGTACTACTATCTGTTCTAGAACAAGACTTGCCTGCATTGCATTACAGCACTTGCCTGAACTAGGACAAGACTTGCCTACATTACATTACAGTACTTTGCCCAATTTTTTTACACTACAGCAATTGCCTGCGAAAAGAACATGATTTGCCTACATTTTCCCCCAAAACTAGTGCAAATGCATACATCCCAACAAAAACTAGGGGGGGAAACAGAACTTGCCTGCAGATATAACTCAACTTGCCAACCCTGTCGACTCAACTTGCCCACAAGCATGTGTTTTTTTGGAACAACACCTGCTTTTCCAGATCAGAGTCTTTTGCTAACCATGTGGATGCTAATTCTCTACAATTCCTATGCTTTTTTGACCTTTTTTTGTCCCTCCTATGTCTTATGCTTTTTTTGACTTGCAAATCCTTTTTTTTGGTGCAGCAAAGAGGTTGGCCATGGGGGGAAGGATGAACATACACTTACCAGCAGATGTAGGAGAAGGCAGAGCTAACAGGGGAGGAGGTGTGGGGCAAGAGTTTCCTGGTAGGTGCTGTTGGATTTTTGGGGCTGGATCAAACTTCAGCTGTAGCCATGGAGTTCTGGATCTAGTGTCAATGGCGTTCTTGGGGGGGAAACGAGGGGACGAAGAAGGGAGCCACCGCGACAGGTTGGGGAGAAAAAGGAGGATGAAGGAGGCGCCCACCAAGGGCTAGCGTAGGACCAACGCGCAATGTGTTGATTGGAGGGGGTGGATAGCGTAGCTAGGCATGTGCGGGGAGGAGAATCCCCTATTTCCTTTTCTGTTACGACAGCTGGCAGGGGGCTGTCTCCCTTGCCTTTTCTGGGCGTGCGCCCAGACCAACCAACGAGCCAATGGGTGCTGGCGAGCAACGTCCCTTGTCTTAATGCTATGATGCAAAATCCACTTCAAAAAAGGAAAGATTTTGTCCCATGTGCAATTATTTTGTGTGTTCAAATTTTTAAAAAAGTCATAACTTTTGAACGGAGCATCAAAATTATGATCCGTTTTCACGGTTAGATTCTTGGTGACGAGCTCTTCAAAACTAGATCCCATATTGATATGTTTCAATGAACTTTTTTTCTTCGGGCAATTTTGGTGTCACGGGGAGGCAACTTTTGTACTACCGTAGGCAACTTTCAATTAGGGTGTGCACCATCGTCATCTATCATATAGATGTTCTTTTGAGTTGGTTATAATGACTACCAAATTGCCTAGCGTCATGTGTAAGTTGCCTACCATGACTAGCTATCAACTTTGCTGTTATATGAAGCACTTGTTGCCAGGTTGCCTATCATGACTATATATCGACTCAATGCTCTTACAAAGTTGGGTATCATGATTGTCAAGTTTCCTGGCGTCAACTATGAAGTTGCTTTTGATGAACTTATTTTTTCAAGCAACTTTGTTGCCACATAGAGGCAACTTTTGAACTACAGTAGGCAACTTTCACCCCCGATGTTCTTTTGAGTTGGCTATAATGACTGCCAAATTGCCTAGCATGACGTATAAGTTGCCTAGCGTCAATTATGAAGTTGCTTTTGATGAACTTATTTTCTCAAGCAACTTTGTTGCCACATAGAGGCAACTTTTGAACTACAGTATGCAACTTTCACCCCGATGTTCTTTTGAGTTGGCTATAATGACTGCCAAATTGCCTAGCATGACATATAAGTTGCCTAGCGTCAACTATGAAGTTGCTTTTGATGAACTTATTTTCTCAAGCAACTTTGTTGCCACATAGAGACAACTTTTGAACTACAGTAGGCAACTTTCACCCCGATGTTCTTTTGGTTGGCTATAATGACTGCCAAATTGCCTAGCATGACATATAAGTTGCCTAGCGTTAACTATGAAGTTGCTTTCGACGATCCTTTTTTTCTCAAGCAACTTTGGTGCCATGAAGAGGCAACTTTTGATTAGGTTACTAATGTTCTTTTGAGTTGGCTACCATGACTATCAAATTGTCTAGCATCACGTGTAAGTTGCCTACCATGACTACCCATCAAAGTTGTTGCTACATGACCCACCTTGTTTCTTATCATGACTACCTATCAACTCAATGCTCTTATAAAGATGGCTATCATGACCTCACATTGCTTAGCGTAACCAATGAAATTGCTTCTAATGAAAATATTCTCAAGCAACTTCGTGCCACGGAGAGGCAACTTTTGTTTTACAGTAAACAACTTTCTCTTAGGTAGTGTATCATGATCACTTATCATCAAAATGTTCTTTTGAATTGGCTACGATGACTACCAAGTTGCCTACAATCACCTATAAGTTGCCTACCAAGCTGCCTACCATCACGTGTAAGTTGCCTACCGTGGCTATCTATCAACTTTGATGCTACATAACGCACCTCGTCACTAAGTTGTCTATGATAGCTACATATCAAATCAATGCTTTTATAAGTTGTCTATCATGAACGTCTACTTGCCTAGCGCCACCTATGAAGTTTCTTTTGATGAACTTTTTTTCTTGTCAGATATACAACTTTGGTGGACAGGAAGGCAACTTTTGAAATAAGATAAGCAACTTTCGGTTAGGTTATGTATCATGGTCGCCTATCAGCCCAATGTTCTTTTGAGTTGCCTAATATGACTAACAAGTTGTCTAGTATCACATGTAAGTTGCGTGCCATGACTACCTATCAACTTTGGTGATACATAAAGCACTTTGTTGCAATGTTTCCTATAGTGACTACCTATCATCACAGTGACGGTCAAGTTGATTAGCATCGCATATTAAGTTTCCTTCAACAAACTATACTACATATCAAATCAATGCTTTTATAAGTTGACAAAAGGAAAGGGCAGCCTCCCTACTGACACATACTTGCCTAAGTGTTGGTTACAACTTGCCTGATCACATAGAAAAATTTGCCTAAAGAAAAAATAGCTACTCATGCTGATTATTCACTTCGATTGGGTTACCTAGTGCGAAGCAACACACACCAGTCTGCATCATAAAACAAAATGAAAAATGGGCACAGTTCAGAATGCACCACGAGTTCTACTTCTATTACAGATACAAAGCCAGTTTAGAATTTACAGCGAGTATACGAACGGTAGAACTTCTCGAATTCCTTCACTGCGGGAGCACACTCCACCTTCTCAAGCAACACTCACCACCTAGCAAAAAAGTGCCATGCATCAATCACACAGGCAATACAGATAGGTTCTGAAAACTGCACATTTCACAAATCTTTTCTTCTTCAATCTCATCTGTGGTCAGGCCCTTGTTTTTGAGGAAGGGGAGGAACTTGATGGCGTTCTGGACGTACTTCCCTCGACGGCTGCGTCTGCAGCAACGCCTTGAAGGCTAGCTGCGGCTGCATCTCGCCATCGTCGGCGTCGGCTGTTGCTAGGTGCGACGGCCGAGCATTTGCTGGGTGCGACGCTCATCTTCGGGAGTAGGTAAGAGGAGGAGGCGGCGGCCGGGGTTGTGCTTGGTGTGGCGCGCGGCGCCGGGAGGAGGATCGGGGGGCAGCCGCTTAACCAGGAGGAGGAGCACGACGACGGAGGGATGCGTGGCCTGGAGAAGGAGCGGGCGGCGGACACATCTCATGGGAGGAAGTGCAGGGCGGCTGGTGGTGGAACGACGAGCAGGTGGGATGAGTGGATAAGGTGCGGGAGGTGGGCGACGCGTATGTTGTTTTGTCGATATGCGTGCGCTCGGGACGACTATCTGTTGATGCTAAGTGTGTTCGGTTTATTCGGTTTACATGGTTCAATTTATACGGTTTTTCAGTTTGTACGGTATTAATACTTTGGTAAATATGGTATGAAATTAAAATACGGTTCGGTTTCGGTATATACCAAATTATTTCGGTATGGTTTCGGTATATACCATAAAAACCAAAGTTGACGCGAATTTGGAAATGATGTAATAATAATTAGCAAATTTATGACTCAAAACATATACTATTCTACACAAATAGTATATGACTATATATACAAGTATATATGCATGCATTGATTCATCTGTTGATGGTTATGGACGTGCTTAGCATTTTAAAAATAGAAAAATGACTATGTTACAAGAAAAAAGTACGTGCTTAGTAGTGCATTTGACTCATGTACAAAAAAAATGGCAACTTGTATGGTTGTTCATCTCAAGAAATATAAATTTATGTTTTACTTCGGTTTATTCGGTTAACCGTTCGGTTTTCCGGTATATACCATAAAAAACTAAGTTCAAATTGATATGAAAAGTTCATACCATACGGAAATCAGAAACCATAAAAACCATAAAATTGGTTCGGTTCGGTTTATTTTCGATATGGTTTTTTTGTTCGGTTTTTAAATCCACAGAGTGACCAATGGCAAGGCCGAAATTGCGGCCGAATCCACGGGTGTGTGCGACGTACGTACGGCCGTGGGTGGGGCTCATGTTGATGGCAGCGCACCGAAGGAGGCGCGAAGTTGAAGGGCGAACTCAGGATGGATGGGTGGTTGGGACGAAGCAGCAGTGGGGATCCAGACATTTCCCCCCTCGGCCTCTTCCTCTCCTCTCCCACCCTATTTATACCGGCTTCCGCCCCCCGCGATTGCACACCCACCGCCGGTTACGTGCGCCTCGATCGCCACCGCGACAAGCCGCAGCAGCAGCGAGAGAGACCGATCGACCCCGTTTCCTTGCCGGAGCGCCGCCGGGGAAGGCGAAGATGTCGTGGCAGACTTACGTGGACGAGCACCTGATGTGCGACATCGAGGGCCACCACCTCGCCTCCGCCGCCATCCTCGGCCACGACGGCACCGTCTGGGCCCAGAGCGCCGACTTCCCGTCGGTACGTCGAACCCACTCGTTGCTATTTGGCGCCTGCATGAGCCATGCATGCGCCGACGATCTCTGACATGTTTGCATGCGTGATCCAGTTCAAGCCGGCGGAGATGGCCAACATCATGAAGGACTTCGACGAGCCGGGGACCCTCGCCCCGACCGGGCTGCTACTCGCAGACGCCAAGTACATGGTCATCCAGGGTGAACCTGGCGCCGTCATCCGCGGCAAGAAGGTAACCATTCATGCACGTCGGACCCTTCTCATCTCTGCCCTCACCGACCAAACCGAACGTAAAATCAATCGCCGTTGGATCGGATCCGTTCCGTTCCGTCCGTGATCGCAGGGCGCGGGAGGCATCACCCTGAAGAAGACCGGGCAGGCACTGGTGGTCGGCATCTACGACGAGCCCATGACCCCGGGGCAGTGCAACCTGGTGGTGGAGAGGCTGGGCGACTACCTGGTAGAGCAGGGCATGTAGACGACGACGACGACCACGCCACGCCGCCGCAGCACCAACAATACTACCGGCCAAAAGACACAGTAGATCTCCACGCGCACGCATATGGGATTGTGGTTCAATTTCTCTCGCATCCTCCTCTAATCCTCTCTCCCTGTACCGGCAACTACTTACCACCCCTCTTGATTCATCCGCGATATTTTTTCCCCTTGTTTCATGATGATGAGCCGTTCGTTTCGGCTAATAATTTTGATTTTTCTCTCCTATACGTATCGTTTTGGTCATTTGGGTTGCCCGTTTGAGTTGTGGATCCGGAACAATATATATATGTGATTGCCATTGGTATTTTGCAATATACGAGAATATTTATGTGTATTCCATCGTGTGGTCTGCCTTTTTTTAGCTGTCTGCTTCAACTCCATATACATCGTTCCTATTCTGCTCCTGCAGGATCGTTTGAAGAAAAAAGCAAACAATATATATTTTTTCGGTTATGCAAGAAAAAAAAAGATATTCACTGAGGAATCCACTCAAATTTGATGCGCATAGACTCTTTATTGGGCTTATTAACAGGCCATAGCCATTTTCGGCGGGGGGACGAGCCACATAAAAGATTCGTTCGATCAAACAATTTAGTCCACATGCTGCCCGATGGCCTCCAGCGGACCAGCCCAAAAACGCAATTCCCTCGAAGAATGTAAAAAAAAACATGAATTGCAATGTTGTGGGCCCAAAAACTGCTCCCGCCTCTCCCAACAAATAGACAAAAAGACATAAAAATGCACTAGACTGAAAAAAAAACTCCCCAAAAATAATCTACGACAGATTAAAAAAATCTTTAGTTGTCAAGATATTATGAAAACAAAAAAAAACCACAAAAATGTATTTATAGAATAGAACAAAAAGATTTCTACAAAGTTTGACATTGGTGATGTACAACAAAATTCTGAAAATGCCATATCAATAGATCGAATTTTCTTAACTTTGCCATCTTTAATACACCAATTTACTTGCATTTTTCTTACACACAACCAGGAAAGGTAAAAACATAGAGAAAATTGTCATCGCAAAATTTAAATTTTGCCATGGTAAACTCGATGAATTTTCCATAGAATATAATATAAATTTGCAATAGTCAAATACAGCAAAAACAACATACACAGGAAAACTGCCATGGTATTAAACGAGAAAACATGGCAAACCTTGATGGAAAATGTTCTATATATCATGGTTAGTTAGCAAAAAAGTTTATACTTATAATTAAGGATTTTGTTTAAGAAAAGGTTTTGTTTCACAATGGTTTTGTGTTTTGGCGGTTTTATGTACATGGTAAAAATCAGGAGGTGTTGAACATTATACATGGGTAGCATGGCAAAAAGTATAAGATTTTTGCCATGGCAAAAATTATTTCAGTGACATGGCAAAATTTATAGATTTTTACCATGGAAAAAATTGTGTTGGTGAAATGGAAAAATTGTATTGATAACAAGGCAAACATTATAAGATTTTTGCCATGGAAAAAATTTTGTTGGTGAAATGAATTTATATTGGTGTCATGGAAAAATAGTAATGACATTTTTGCCTTGGCAAAATTTGTGTTGGTTACATGGCAAAAAAATATTGGATTAAATACATTACAAAGAGTTTTAAAAGTCTTTTGCCATGGTAAAAAGTTTTAATAAATTATTAATTTCAATGATATTTGCCATGTGCAAAACATCTTAGAAATTTATGGCGGTTACAGAAAAAAAGAATCTAAGATTTGCCATCTAAGTAGTACACATGATGGCAACTGTAGAATATCATTGCACATTCACATGACACAAAAAGATTCATTAATTGTCATGTTGACGAACTGAAAATTTCTAAATTTGCCATGTTGTAAGAATGTTTGACCTCAAAAAATTCCATATCATTGCTGGACAACATGTTCAAAAAGTGCCATATATTGTAATTGCATGGCAAGGTACAGAATTTAAAAAATGCTCACACGGACAACTCTAGAAAAATGTTGTTACTGTAAAGTTGCCATGGCAATTGTAGAGAGACATATAATTCTAAGTTTTACCATCCGAGTAGCATGCATGATGGCAATATTTTTTTCCCAAAATCATGCCAAAAAACATCAAAAGGGAACACATGATATTCTCCATTGGTAATCTAGCAATTTCCATTTCAATGCAATCGATGTATGGCAATTTAATTCAGACGAAAAGAACAAGGGGAAGGGCAAAATAGTAGTCCTGGTATTGATCCTCTCCATCAGTAGTCTAGAATCTTCTGAATCAAAACAATTCTCAACTAGTTGAGCCTTGTTGAGAAATCAAGAGCTAGAAATACTTGCCGACAATGGACAAATATGATGGTACAACCAACCTTGAGAAATTACATGCACGCACCAACAATTGTTATGCTCTTTAGGTTTCTAGTCCCTCCGTTCCATATTATAAGAGCATTTTATGCTCTTATATTATGAGATGGAGGGAGTTGTTGTTTTTCTCATTATCTCAAAGAAAATAGTTTTTCTATTAATTTTTTGATTTAACTTTGACATATTATAGAAATTCAAGATTAAAATGGTTAAAAAATAGAAAAATATTTGTGATTAAAAAAATGTTTATTTTTATAAAATTCTCACAACAATAAGAAAATAGTCTCGAAAACACTTATTATTTTTCCCTTTTTTAATATTTCTTATAAATGAAGAAATTTTTAGTTTTTAAGAAATGTTCAAACGTATCCAAAAAATTTCCTCAGATTAGAATTATCCATCATTTTCAAAGAATAATCGTGAATTCCAAAAAGATCAAGTACTCCTAGAAAATGTGCTAGTGAATTAAAAAAATTATTAATTGTTAAAAAATAATTAAAATACTAGAATAAAAGGTAAAAAAGAGAAAACCCGTAAAACCAAAAAACAATTAGAAAGAAAAACCGGAAATAACCAATAAGTTGAATAAAAAGGGGAAAAAGAAACGGCGGAAGACAACCAGAAAATCGCTCGAGAAAGAGTCTAGCGTAAAGAAAATTGTCCGCTTGCTTCCTACTGGGACTGGCCCATCTTTTGTTTATGAACCAAGACCTTGGCCATTTTATTCGAAATCACTAATTAAGAAGCACTCATTGCAACATGTGAGTTTCTCTTTTTTTCGTAGATCCGTTTATTCAAAATGTTTTATCTCTGAAACTGTTCGTCCAGATCTTGATCCGCTTTTACCGTTGGATTTCTCGCGTCGAAATCTTTAAAGCTAGATCCCATGTTGTTAGTTTTTGACGAACTTTCTTTCATGAAAAAACAGATCTAAAACCAGATGTAAAAAACCGACTGGGAGCACTTTTTTCCCTTTCTGAAAAGAGGCATGACTATGCCTCTTGCTGAAGCAAATCTGTGTCTCTCGTGAAAAGGAAAAAGTAGAAAGCATTTTTTTTCCATTTTTGGGAGGCATGACCATGCCTCTCGTGAAAGAAAAAAAACGTGTTTTTTCTCGTTTTTGAGAGGCACGACCGTGCCTGGAAGCAAATCCGTGCCCCGGGTGGAAGGAAAAAAAATGACAACGTGTTTTTCTGTTTCTGAGACACGGCCGTGCCTCTTGGGTAAGCAAATACGTGCCTCTCGTGAAAGCAAATCCATGCATCTCGTGAAAGGAAAAAGGAAATGCGTTTTTTGCGCAATTTTTTTTTGTCCGAAACCCAAAAACCGGTGGAAGACCAAAAAAAACCAAAAAATCATCTAAAAGCCAAAAACGCGTGCGGAAAGATAGAAAAATAAAAATGGAAGAAAACACCCGGAGCGTGACACGTGACAGCGGTTGAGAGCGCACTAAATGGCGCGATCTCAACCCACCTCAAGTGACCCTTGGGAAGGCTCCCGAAAGAGGCCTCGTCAAATAGACGCTCCCTGTTTTTTTTAGGCAAGGCTCTGGCCCATCTAGCATCGTCTCCTTGTTTCGGCAGCCATTCTTATCAACTGTTTTGGGCTTTCACAAGGGCCTTATGGAAACAAATGTCAGGCCCAGTTACCTGCCTATTCTTTTTGTGCAACTGTGCTATGACATAATCCGCATTTCATAGTATTATATGATAATCCAAATTCTGCCAAGATTATTATTTTTTCAATTGAAGTGCGCTAAGACTTTGAGCATCAAGAATCTAGCCGACATTATTTGCTACACTTGTTGGCGGGGTTGGGCCTATGACCTATCCTCGTGACTTTTATGTTTCTCTAGGGTGCATTTGACAATAAAGTGGATTACTATAATTTTGCTTGTCCAACCAGTGTTTTCATATTTTTTTGTCCAACCAGTGGCATCCCTATGAGATGCTTCCGGATGGTGGAAAAAATGGGTGCATAAATGAATAAATGATGGAATGCGGTACATCAAGATTGAACAATAATTGAGTTCATTTATAATGGATCTCTGTGGTTTGATAGATTCATCATTCGTCTTTGAATGCATTTTTTAGAATGTTGGAAATAACCAGCGGGAATTATCTGGTGGGTGAAACAGCGAAAGCTTGGCCTCAACTTAAAAAAAAAATTGTGAGTGAAAGGTAAGCCTCCCCCTCCATTTTTTATTGAAAAATACACAACATTCATCTAATTCCTCGACTTAAATAACCAACAGCAACTATGTACTATCCCGCAAAAAAAGACAACAACTAGTACATGTACTACTACCTTGCAAAAATGTCTTATATTTTGATACGAAGGTAATATTATGGTTTACCTCGAATTGTCCATAGGGTTGTTGCATTACCTATCAGCAACACGTCGTGTGGTCTGACAGCAAACACACTATCAGCGATGTGCTGGTGTTGGACACACTGCTAAAGGGCAGATACATGTACAAGCACACTTGTTTCCTTTTGTCTGTTGATGAGAAGATCTTACAGATTTGTGCGCCCTGTAAAGAGCACAGGCACGCTTGTTTCTATGCTATCCGGTGAAGATTACGATTCGTTTTTGCTAATCTTGGGTTATCTTGGAATCTCGGTGGCCGTGATACCGTGAATTTGTGATGATCTGCACCGGTTCAGAAGATGCTTATTTGTTCAGTTTCTAATTCTCGGTAAGTGCTGCAACCAGGTACCAAGTTGTGTCTTGTTTGTGATGATCTCCACCGGTTCAGAAGATGCCTATTCAGTTTCTAATTCTCGGTAAATGCTGCAATCGGATACCATTGTACCAAGTTGTTTCTTGTTTACAGCTGTGCATGAGGCAAGTTGGTGATACTTTTTACGGTGATTTGTCAATTCATTAAGAACTGCACGCCGAGCTGTAGAACTTGTGCACATGCATGTAAGTATAGGCAGCAGGCGAGGCTAGCAGTGAGGCAAACTGCATCGAAGTTTTGATCAGCTGCCGGCCGGTGGTTGCTGCCTGCTACTACCCTAGTGGGCAGGTGGTAGTACGTACCGACCTCCGATCCCTTCGGCCTCTCGTTACCACAACATGAATATATCTAATATCTATGGTAGTTAACAGCTGAAGTTATCGATGCGACGATTCCATGGCACCTCCATCACCCAGAAAGTTATAGAACACAATGCTGAACTCCTATTGAGAAGCGTAGCCGTCCAAGGAGCAGCAGGATCTGATTACCGGAACCCTGGGCGGGCTCTGGTGAGAGCATCGGATATATGCATGGATCGCGACGATCGCCAACTGCGACGACCATGCACCACCACCCGCCGTATCTCCATGCCCGAACCACCAGCCGCAGGTCCCGACGGGTCAAGACGGCAGCAGCCAGCCCACGCACATGCGCTGCGTATATGTGCGCGCCGCGGCGGCACGCACCTAACGAACACGGCCACATGCAGGCGCAGAGGTCCCCTCCCGGCCGAGGCGGACGGACGGACATGCGTATCCCGCTGGGGATCTCGGCGCCCCAGCCCCGCCGCACGAGCTCCACGCCATTGCCAAATGGCAATGCCATTGCCATGCATGCATATCCTCCGTCCATTGGATCCCGCGTGATGCCAGCCGCCGCGCCGCGCAGGATTGCCAGGCAGGGCGCGGCGCGTGCATGGGGTGGCTCGCGGCCGGTCGCGCCTGTGCTGGCCGGCCGTTAAAACCGTTGCAACTTGCCTGTAAACTGAGTGAGGGGTAGCGGTGATTCGTATAGGATTCTAATAATCTGGGGCAGAGCTGCAGGGCCGCTCTCTTGTGTGATTCTGGCTACTAGCTAGGTCGCTGTCAGCTTGATCTGCTGATCGAGGGTGATTTGACGCCTTAGTTTACTGATCCCTGGTGATTGGAGGGCTTAATTTACTTACTGATGGCTGGTGATTTGACCTTGATCTACAGCACCTGCCACCCGCAATTTATGAGTATATATAATAGCTCTTTTTAGGGGCGAAGTATAATACTTGATCTGCTGTAATACTAAGGGCTCCTTTGATTTAAAGGAATTATTTAGAATTTTTGAAGGATTGAAATCCTTAGGAATTTTTCCTATGTCAGCCCTTTGATTTATAGGATTGGATCCCATAGAAATTTATTCTATGAAATCTTTTGTACTACATTTCATAGGAAATCTAACATCCACTCCAAATTTTTTTTACAATTCCTTTGTTTTTCATGTGGCATCAAACACTCTTTGCTAATCCTATAGGATTCAAGTTGACATGCCACTGCAATCTTATACTTTTCCTATTTCTACATTTTCAAAATCCTGTGAATCAAAAAGGCCCTAAACAATAGTGATCTAAAACGTCTTATTTTTGTAGAAATGTCTGTTGTATGGAATAGATGCACGTTGACGAGGATTCAGGTTTCTGGTGTTTGATCTTGTGCTATTCCTGGATCTTAATTCACCATACAATATTGGTCCTCGCGTTATGCAATATTTTGTTCATCTATACAACTCAAGGACAAGGTTCTAGACTAAACATGCATAAATTGATCAAACTTATAATAGAATAATCCTATGTGGCGACTTCAATATGTTCCTGCTTTGGCGATCGGCAGCACCATTGCTCTCCTCTCAGGTCTCACATGCAGTGGCCGACCGAGCTAAAGCAAGGTGCATTAGTTATACGTAAGACGATTTGATGGGCAGATCGAGAATGATGTGCTGATGAGACACCATCAGATTAGTCCAAGAGCTGCCAGATCAAGCATACGTCTCCCTCCAAGGAGGACTGGTAGCTTTGCTTCCAGACAAAAGACAGAGATCAGATTAGGTTCCTCATAGCGATACTCCCATGTGATTGACATGTCAAGCTGTCACCTGGCCACATTATGCATATCGCTTGTCAAAATCAAAACACAACCTAGCTTAGCTTAGGGCATTTTTAACCAATCCCTTATAACCGATTAGAGGAGTAAAATTTCTGTTTTACTTCTCTAATCGGCACCTGACCGATCCCTTATCCGTCGCGAGAGAGTAAAATTTTACTCCTCTCCTCAAACTTCTTCCTAGATTTACTCCACCGCGCGACGGCTGAATAAAAGCCGCGTCTCTCCCTTGTGTCGCTCCTGGCCCTGCACTTTCGCCAGCGACACTCCTGGCGACCCCTTGCCGGCCCCGCCGCTACCTCGTTGCCTCCCCCGTCCTGTTAGAATACACCTGTATTAGGATTATGACTCCTACACGATTTGTAATAAGGCTAGGTCAGATGCGGCTTAACTCTTATATATACTTCTTGTACCGGTATAATATTGCATTAACGATTATCCAATACAATTCTATATGGTACTATCATACTTTCGATCCTAGGGTATGGCTAACCCGCCAGCCCCGTCACCACTGCCGCCGCCCGGCTACTTCGAGCGGCGCGCTGCCATCGTCGCCGCGGCCACGGCCTCCTCCGTCTCTACCTCTACTCTAGCTATACCTCCAGCAATTCTCCCTTCCATCTCCTTCACCGACACCATCTCTGATATTAGCCCCTACATCCCCGTAACCCTAGACCTCGCTGCTCACAACTAATACCATTGGCGTCACCTCTTCGACGTCCACCTTGGGCGATGCAATCTCCGCTCTCACGTTACCGATGACTCTCTTCCTCAACTTCATGATCCGCAATGGGTCAAGAATGATCTCACCATTATTCAATGTATCTACATGCGAGTCTCCACAGAGATCTTCAATCTCGTCCACTGTGACGGTGCCTTCGCCGTCGATCTATGGGCGGCTCTTCGTCAGCTCTTTCAGGACAACATCGACGCTCGCGCCAACAATCTCCACATCGAGCTTCAGAATACGGTGCAAGGTGATTCACCAGTCGGCATCTACTGCCAACGCCTCAAGGTGATTGCGGATGAATTACGCGAACTTGGTGATCCGATCGACGATCGCCAGCTCATCAACGTCCTCCTCGTCGGCCTCAACGAACGGTTTGAGAAGCAAGCCTCCTTCATCCCTATGATGCGTTTGCGTCCCTCCTTCGCCGAGGTTCGCTCGATGCTACAATGGGTCGATCGTACCCTAACTACGAAGGACTCCCGTCCTCAGATCTTCACTGCTTCTCCTTGCCCGCCTGCGTCGACCCCGCCACCACCACCTCCTCAACCATCCAGCTGGCGTCCAAGTCCCAACTACCGGGGCAAAAACCCTAGGCCGCCGCAGTTCCGCACGACGCCTGCACCACCACCGCCGCCCGGATGGCGCCCATCTCCTAATCCATGGACAGGGCTAGTCCAGGCGTGGCCTATGCCCTAGTCCGCACTATGCCATATGGTGCCCTGCCTGCCTATACCGGTGGCTGGCAGCCCAGTGCTCGCCCTCACACCGACGCGCCCGTCCTCGCGCCTCGACAGCCGACGGCCGCGTACCACGCTGCTCCCTCCTACGCACCACCGATCTACAACACCAAACCTTATGCATCCTATGGCGCTCCATCGTCCCCCTACATGCAGCAGTACAATGATGGTGTCTCTCTCTCTTTACGCCGATACCAGCCCTACTGCCGACGCCATCACACCCGCAAGCTCCCATGACTACACCGGCCTCTACTTTGACTCCGAGCTGGGACCAAGCTGCTTTTCTACAAGCCATGAACAACTTTACTGCACAAGGGAACTCAAGTACGGATTGGGTTTTCGATTCTGGTGCTTCTCGTCATATGTCTGCATCGAGTAATTTGCTTTCTTCTTCCACACCTTCGTCTTTTCCCTCTATTACTCTCGGTGATGGATCTTCTATTCCTATTTACTGTGTCGATCAGGCTCAAATCCAATCCCCAATTAAGCCTTTGCTTCTTCGTGATGTTCTTGTAGCTCCTGCTCTTATTAAAAATCTGATTTCTGTTCGCCAAATCACCGCTGATAATCATGTTTCTGTTGAGTTTGACCCCTTTGGTTTGTCTGTGAAGGTCTACCCGACCAAAGCCGAGATCGCTCGATTCAATAGCTTCGGTGATTTATATTCTCTCCATGGTGCTCCGGTCGCTACTCCTCCAACATCTATGGTGGCCTCTATTGATCTGTGGCACCAATGTCTCGGCCACCCCAATAAAAATGTGTTATCCACACTTCTTAGTGAATTTTCAATACCTTGTAATAGAGACTCTCATAATTCTTCTATCTGTCAGTCATGTCAATTGGGCAAACATGTTCGCCTTCCCTTTAGTTCCTCTCAATTCTCTAGTACTTTTCCTTTTGAATTACTTCATTGTGATCTCTGAACATCATCCATAGAAAGTGTATCTGGTTTTGAGTATTATCTCGTGATTCTTGATGATTTTACTCATTATGTTTGGACTTTTCCTTTACGCAACAAATCCGACGTTTATTATATTTCCTTAACTTTCAGCGCTATGTCTCGATCCACTTTTTCCTCCCTATAAGATTTATCCAATGTGATAATGGTCGTGAATTTGACAACTTTAAAAATCAAAATTTCTTTCTACAATATGGAATTCTCTTGCGCTTCTCCTATCCTTATACTTCCCCTCAAAATGACAAAGCCGAGCGTTCTCTTTGTACTCTTAATGACATCATTCGCACTCTGCTTGTTCAATCTTCTATGCCTCCAAAGTTCTGGGTTGAGGCCCTCCACACGGCCACATATTTACTCAATATTCATCCATCCAAAATTAACCCACAAACTACTCTTTACTTCTATTTATTTCTCTCTCATCCTAATTACTCTGACGTTCGCGTCTTCGGTTGTCTTTGTTTCCCAAACTCCTACTCCACTTCTCCTAACAAACTTTCCCTGCGCTCTACCCCATGTGTCCATCTAGGTTTTTCTGACGAGCACAAGGGTTATCGTTGTCTAGATCTTGTTAGTGGTCGTGTTCATGTGTCTCGTCATGTAACATTCGCTGAAAACATTTTCCCCTTTTCCGAGCGTCAACAATTAGATCCCAACTCATCCACGCCGTCCACTAGTCCCTCTCGTCGCAATCATCTTCACTTCTTTCACCCGCCGGCCTATCCAGTGAAATCAGCCGAATTCTCTATCGCGGTAGCGGATCCTGCCGCGGCCACTTCTGTCATCACCTCTGTTTCGACAGAGGAAAACCTATTACACTCTATCGCGGCAGGCCTCCTGCCGCCGCAGTCTTCACCGCCATCTCCCGCGTCCACTTCCCCCGCTGCGCCGAACGCATCCACCACATCTTCCCCCACCCCTCCTGCTCATGCTATTCTCGTTCCAGCTCTGACTAACGATCATACCATGCGCACACGTGCCAAGTCCGTGTTTCGTTTACCTGCAAAAGATCGTCTCAATCTTCATACATCTCTATCCCCTTCCTCTCCACCCAAATCTTACAAATCAGCTCTCCTAGATCTGAATTGGGCCACGGGTATAAAAGATGAATATGATGCCCTTCTGCAGAATAACATGTGGTAGTTAGTTCCTCGTCCTTCCAATACAAATATCGTTTCGGGCAAATAGGTTTTTCGCCATAAATTCAATTCTGATGGGAGTCTTGCACGTTATAAGGCTCGATGGATACGCCGTGGATACTCTCAGCAACACGACATCGATTATGATGAGACTTTCTCTCCAATTGTCAAGCCCATCACTATTCGCACTGTCCTTAGCATCGCCGTTTCTTCTTCCTGGCCAATTCATCAACTAGATGTCAAAAATGTTTATCTTCATGGCTCTCTTCAAGAAACAGTCTATTGTCAACAACCTCTTGGTTTTGAACATTCCTCCTATCCTAATCATATTTGTCTTCTTCAAAAATCTCTTTATGGTCTTAAAAAAGCACGACGTGCCTGATTCCAATGCTTTTCTACTTATGCTCAAACCATCGGTTTTACCCCTTCCCATTCCGACACTTCACTCTTCACCTTTCATCACAACAACAAAACTGCTTACCTTCTTTTATATGTTGATGATATTATCCTCACAACTTCCTCACAACAATTTTTAGATCATATTATCTCTCTTTTTCGCCACGAATTCTCTATGACATATTTAGGTCTTCTTCACCACTTCTCAGGTATTGCTGTTATCCGTGACTCCTCTGGTCTTTTCTTGTCTCAACGTTAGTACACTCTGGATCTTCTTTCTCGTGCTGGTATGCTTGATTGTCAAACTTCCCGTACCCCTGTTGATATAGGTTCCAAACTCTCTGCCGACGGTGATCCTTTCTCTGATCCTTCTATTTATCGTAGTCTTACCAGTGCACTTCAGTATCTCACTCTCACTCATCCTGAAATTTCTTTTGTTGTCCAACAAGCTTGTTTATACATGCATGATGCTTGTATTCCACACTGCAATCATGTCAAACATATTCTTCGGTATCTCCAAGGCACACTAGACTTAGGTCTTCATATCAACAAATCCTCTCCCACCTCCTTGACAGCTTACTCTGATGTAGACTGGGCTGGTTGTCCAGATACTCGTAGGTCCACATCCGGATTTTTTGTGGTTTCTTGGTCTTCAAAAAGTTAGGTTACAGTCTCCCGCTCGTCTGCTGAAGCTGAGTACCGCGTTGTGGCTCTTGCGGTTGCTGATACGGTTTGGTTGCGCCAGTTGCTGTCGGAGCTGCACCGTCCTATTGAGCAAGCTACCATTGTTTATTGTGATAATATTTCAGCTATCTACATGTTAGGGAATCCGGTTCAACACCATCGCACCAAGCATATTGATATCGACATTCATTTTGTTCGAGAGAAGGTGGCTCTCGGTCAAGTTCGCGTTCTCCACGTGCCTACTTCTGCTCAGTTTGCTGATATCTTTACTAAAGGCCTGGCGACTACTCCGTTTCAAGACATTCGTTTCAGTCTCAACGTCGTCGATCCTACCGTTGACACTGTGGGGGGATGTTAGAATACAACTTGTATTAGGATTATGACTCCTACACGGTTTGTAATAAGGCTAGGTCAGGCGTGGCTTAGCTCTTATATATACTTCTTGTACCGGCACAATATTGCATTAACAATTATTCAATACAATTCTACACGCCCTTCTGCCTGACGTCGAGCCCGTTCGCCCCCCGTCGCCGTCGCCGGAATCAGGTGAACCGCCGCCACCATCACCATTGTTGTTGATTCGTTAGATTGCTTCTTTTCTTCTTCTTTTTCTGTCGACCGCCGCATCTCACGTTGATTACACACCACTGTAGGCCATTCGCTCTCGTTGCCGCCGACATGCATGTTTTGTCAAAACGACACCGGCCGGCCGGTGCATCACCACCGCACCGCAAGTGTTTGACGAATTGGCTAGGTGAGTTTATCTGTTCTTTGTGAACCGAGCCATTTGGACTGAACCTAGCCATTTGAATTGTAGATGAAGAGGTTGAGGGAGATGGCTTTGGAGGACTCATCGTCATCCGAAGAGGAAGAAGACGATGATGACCTTGATGCCGTTTTAGGTATGATTTTCAATGATGATATTCGGCGGCCGAGCAAGGGATCATAGTTTGGCAGCATACACATCAACCGTGATAGAGCAAAGGGTCATGCAAAAATCATGAGAAACTACTTTGACCCAAATCCAACCTATCCAGAGAAGTACTTTCGTCGGCGCTTTCGGATGCACACAAGTCTTTTTCTGACCATTGCAAAAGCCGTTGAGGGATTTAATGATTGGTTCAAGCTTCGGAGAAATGCATGTGGAGAGATAAGTGCAAGCTCTGATGAAATGCATTGTGGCTGTTCGAGTCTTGGCATATGGGTGTCCGGCCGATGCAATCGATGCCTATGTTCGCATTGGTGAAGACATAGTCTTGAAGGTTGTTCGAAGGTTCACTAAAGCAGTGGTCGCTGTCTTTGGCCCGGAGTAGTTGAGAGCACCAACCGAGGAAGACACGCAGAGGCTGATGACTGAGAGTGAAGCAAGAGGATGGCCTGGGATACTTGGATCACTTGACTGTTTGCACTGGACATGGAAGAATTATCCTGCAAGGTGGAAGGGTCTGTACAAAGGCCACAACAACGATCCAACGATCATTCTTGAGGCAGTTGCATCGAACAATTTTTTGGATATGGCATTCATTCTTTGGTTTGCTTGGCTCTCACAATGACTTGAATGTGCTGTCGAGATCAACAATGTTTTCTAGGCTTTGAAGCTGAAGCTCCCGCTTGCAACTACTCGGTCAACGGGCACAACTGCTCTATGGGTTACTACCTAGCCAATGGCATCTATCCACCATGGGCCACCTTGATCAAAACAATTCCGTGTCCAAAAATATAACAAAATCATTCACTTCGCTAAATGTCAAGAAGCTGCTAGGAAAGATGTTGAGAGAGCCTTCGGTGTGCTTCAGAAGCGCTTTGCAATTGTTCGTGGACCTGCCGAGTACTGGAACTCCAAGGTTCTATGATGGATCATGACTTGTTGCATCATATTATATAACATGATCATTGAAAACAAGAGATATATGCCTGAGAACTATCGGTATATCACCAACGTGACTCCGGTTGAGCCAGAGTATGATACGAACAGGATCTTGGCATTTTTTAGGAGCATCGCAAGATCAAGAACCATCAAGTTCATGTTCAACTCCAACAAGATCTTGTTGAGCATCATTGGCAACGTCTTAGCAAGTCCAAGTTGTTCTATCACATGCTATTTGCTACATTTGAACCATTCGACGTGTTTAAATTTGAATAATTCGATTTGTAAGCTTTGAATTCGCTTTGTAAACTATATTCGTGATTTGCTTGAACATTCAAATTCATGTTTATTTTTTATATGTGCGCTAATATGTAGTTGCAATTTATACTAGAATTGCAAAGTTTAGAAAAGACAAAAATTTACTCCGTTAAACATATGGGATCGGCTAGATCCGGTCAAAACTTAGTGGTGTAAATATACTCCACTAAGCTTTTACTCCACCGAATATTTTACCATTTTTAGGGGATCGGTTAGCAATGCCCCCGGCTCTGTGAGTTCTTTCTTTCATGATGAACTGTCGGCATCAGTCCTATATTTTTCTTTCCTCTGTGGACCGAGGAGAAAGGGGGCTCAGCAGGAAGAGGATTGTACCATGAGAGAAGCACAGAGATCAACCCGCTTCAAATATAGAACATGATTCTGGCAATGCAACGGAGTTGGGTCCTCATATCGATCTGAATGAATCAGTCTTTCTATAGAGGTCATTCTTTGCCTATTAGGCAAGAGGACAACAAGTTTTAAATTCTGCCTCTGTAGGACATGGATTTCTATTACTTACTATGAAATTCATACTCCCAGCAAAATGAGTAAATGAAAGTGAAGTAGTTAATGGGAGGAATCAGCAAAAGCAATAGTGGAGTTGCAAATTGGCACCTCCCAGTCCCAGCGTGGCAGGAAATCCACCCACGGAGCGCATGGCGCGCGCGATATACCACCAAATCGATACGGATCCACCATATATACTCGCGCTAACCGGAATGGTATCTGTCGATCCGCGTCATCTTGGAGCACGGCGTGCGTATATTCCGCCAAGGGGTCGACCACGTGGTGCGAGCTGCTTACGTTTTGAGTGTTTATACTCCACATCCTGATATACATATGGTCCGGGGAGACAGATCCTCTCAAAGTCTTGAATGGTCACGTACGCACACGGCCCACAGATATGTAGTACCAGTACGCTACACGAGCGATTGGTGAAACGTTTGCGTCACGGCGGATGCATGCACGTAGCGTACCGGGGGCCGGGGCCCGCCGCTCGCCCAGACACGCCCCAGGCCGCGATCCGAGGCGAAACCGCTCGTCAACCCGCGGCGGCAGTACGTGCCCACCCACCGACTGATTGATGCCCATGCAATGCATGCAATGCAAGCGGGGCCGGGGCACGCGCGCAGAGCGTAACTGGGGCACGCCCCGGCCGCGCGCGCGGCACGGAGACGTGCGCGTACGTGCGCACTGCAGACACGGTGCTTGTTTGGCCGCCACCACTGTGGTGCACCCCGCTGCATGCATACGCGGCTTTCGTTCCGAAAGAAAATGGCAAACCAGCCTATCTCCTGCTCGAATCAGGCAGCGACAGGCATGTGGACGTGTTTGCGCGCGGGAGTTGCGTATGCGTTTGTGTGCACGTGCAAGTATGTGAAACGAACGTTCGGTCACGCATGAGTTTTAGCTAAACTCGTGCGTCTGGGTTGCCGCACCGTGTTGGCATTGCCAAGTAGCGGCGGCTGCCGGATGGCAACTTAGGGCATCTACAATGCCAAGTGCTTGAATAGGCGCTTAGCAGAAAATAAAAAAATGAATTATGTCTTGGCATTTGGAGTAGCGTCTCTGCCCCCAACGCAAGCAGCAAAGTTCAGGCGCTACACGATTAAAAAATGAACGGAACAGCCGCTAGCTTGGGAAAGAAAAAGGCTGGAGCGCCCGGGGATAGCTTTTGCGTCGACGCTAGCTTATTTCCTGGACTCGAGGAGGATTCATACGTAACGGCCTGAAAAATAATCCTGGCGTCCGCTCTAAGCACCCGCATTGTAGATGCTCTTAGCTGGCCAGAAAAACCCCTTCGCTCCCGACCGGGAGGAACCCTATCTGTCACTGGCCTCCCCCTTCTCGCTACACTACCCAAGGGTGCAGCAAGCCCGGTCCACGTCGGTGACGGGGGGCAGTGGCGAAGGCAGAAAATTTGGATTAGGGTCAACTGTAAGTGTGAGTGTGTGTGTGTGTGTGGGGGGGGGGGGGGGGGCAAACTGTAGGAAAAATAGGTTTTCAGCGTAAAAAAAACTCGAATTGCACACTGTTCATCGACAATTTGGCCAAGTTCGGCTTTGTAAAAGAACTTTCTAACTACGTTTGTATCATTTGGTTGTTAGCATTAGCAAGTATGACGAGATTCAGTGTTTGTCCCTCTTTTTCTCATTTAATGAGTGATCGACCAAACTGGTTGGAAGACATGAGAGGCAGTTATTTAGTGAGCTATGATGGCATATGGATACATATCCCTCATGATAAAATATGTGTTGATTTTTTCTCTCCAATGCAATCTACCACTAGTAGACCTCGTCAAAAAATAAAAAGTGACTCTCACTACACATGCATTTCTCCTCTCTATTTTAACTTTTTCAACTTTATGCACCAGACCACACTTTTTGTCTCTAAGCACCCGCCTCCTGGAGAGGATCCCGTTTCCCCATCCGAACCTACTTTTTCTGTTATCCGATCTTACATGGCATGTGAGGCATCACTCTGGGGTTATGCATTGGCCATGCCCTTAGTGCTTGGTCTATGTGCATGGCTAACAACTGCTGGTACATGGTACCACAATCTTTTATGCGCCTGACATGCCCTAGTCAATTCCAGTTATGCACAGACAACCCTCTTAATTTATCTCGCAACATACACCTATACACATCCTTCCAAATCACAACCGTGTATGGCCCTACTAGAGGCAATTTGAAGGATGCCTTTTTCCATGAAATGGTTGGACAAAAACCTCCTGCGGGCATGAGATGGATTGTCACGGGCGACTTCAACCAAGTCTATCGGGCCAGAGATAAGAACCGTACAAATGTCGATCGCAGCCGTATTGTTCGCTTCCGCAACGCCCTCAATGCTTGTGAGCTAAAGGAGATACACTTGCAGAATAGGAAATTCACATGGAGCAATGAACAAGCAAACCCGACCATGAGCAAACTTGATAGCTTCTTTTGCAATGAAGATTGGGACATTCAGTTTGGCTCCCACCTTCTCCCCGCATTGTCATCTTCATTGTCCGACCACTGCCCTCTACTCCTCGCTAGTGATGTGGGGCCCTCCCGGCCAAAATGCTTCCGCTTTGAAAACTTTTGGATCAAGATGCCTAACTTCAATAAGACTGTCCAAGATGCTTGGAATGAGAGAGTCCCCCATGTTGAACCATGTCAAATCCTCTTTCACAAGCTAAAAAGAGTTAGTCAACGCCTTCGCACTTGGAGCAAAAAGATCTTCTCAAACCATAAGGTCCAACTTCACATGGCCCTTGATATCATTCTTAGATTGGATTTGGCCCAAGAAAGTAGAACATTGAGCTTTGAGGAGAGGGACCTTCGGAGGAATCTCAAAAGAAAGATTGTGGCCCTTGCCGTTCTTGAGAGAGCTAGAAAGAGACAAAGCTCCATGGTTACTTTGCTCAAAGAGGGTGATGCCAACACGCGTTTCTTCCACCTTCTCGTCAACCGCAGAAGAAGAAAAAAATTTATTCATCGGTTGAAACATAACAATGGATGGGTCACAAACCACGAGGATAAGAAGACGATTGCACAAGAACACTTTAGGAAGGCCATCAAAAAAGGGGTGCCCCGTGCTATGGACCTCAACTAGGAATTCATCCCTGCTCCGGTTTCTGACCTCGTAGACTTGGCGATGCCTTTCTCGTTGGAGGAGGTCAAGGCGGCAATCTTTGCCCTCCCTAGTGATAAAGCCCCAGGCCCTGACGGATTCACCGGAGCCTTCTTCAAAGAGTGTTGGGAAATAGTCCAGCCTGAAATCATGGAGGTCATCAACAACTTCTCTAACCTTCATGTCTCCAACTTGCATTGGCTGAACTCGGCAAACATAGCTCTCATTCTGAAGAAAGATGGTGCAGAGGACATCTCAGATTTTCGACCAATTAGTCTCATCCATGGTATTGCCAAGATCATTGCAAAAATGATGGCCACACGGCTCACTCCTCATATGCACAAACTAGTCTCCAATGCACAGAGTGCTTTCATCAAGAAAAGAAGTATCCATGACAATTTTATGTATGTGCGCAACTTGGCTAGGCGCTTCCAACGCACAAATACACCAACTTTACTTTTTCAAGCTTGACATAAAGAAGGCTTTTGATTCGGTGCGTTGGGATTACTTGATGGATTTGTTGCGCCACCATGGCTTCCCAAGTCGCTTCAGAGATTGGATCTCCGCCCTTCTTTCCTCGGCATCTTCGCGTGTGTTGCTCAATGGTATTGCCGGTGACCCAATTCGGCATGGTCGGGGCCTTCGTCAAGGGGACCCTCTCTCCCCATTGCTATTTGTGCTTGCCATTGACCCGTTGCACCACATCCTTGCCAAGGCGACTTCTCAAGGTCATCTTCAACCGCTCAGAGGTCGACCCATCCGTGCGTCACTTTATGCTGATGACGCTGCCATTTTCATTGCCCCAATAAAAAATGACATTCAGTTCCTGGCTTCAACTCTTGCATCCTTTGGTGATGTTACAGGATTGGTCACTAATTGTGCCAAAAGTGTAGTTGCGCCCATTCGATGCGGTAACATTGACCTTGATGACGTCCTGCAAGCCTTCCCAGCGGTTCGCTCCAGCTTCCCTATGAGATATTTGGGGCTTCCCCTTTCGGTTTCAAGGCTTAAGAGGATTCACTTTCAGTTCTTAGAGGATAAAGTTGCGGGGAAACTACCACCTTGGGTTGCCAAATATGTGGCCGCGCCAGGTCGTGTCGTCTTGGTCAAGGCAGTGCTTACCGCCATTGCTATATATCATATTACGCCCCTGGAATTGCCGGTGGAAGTGAGGAAGAAGATTGACAGCTTGCGGCGTGCCTACCTTTGGGCGGGTTGCGATAAAGTGACCGATGGAAAATGTAAGGTCAACTGGGAACTTGTCTGCAAGCCCAAGATCTTCGGTGGTTTGGGCATCCTCAACCTTGAGAAGTTTGCTACTGCCCTTCGACTGCGATGGCTTTGGTATGAGTGGGATGACCCCCCCAAGACTTGGGCTGGGACGGGAACACCGTGCAATGATGATGATAGAGACCTATTTGCGGCAGCCACCATGGTTAGTGTTGGAAACGGATGTAAGGCGAAGTTCTGGGAATCATCTTGGCTCAACGGCATGAGACCCAAAGATATTGCCCCAAAGGTATTTGACCTCTCCAAAAAGAAATCTACCTCGGTCCAAAAAGCTCTCCTCAACAATTATTGGGTTAGTCAGATTGATACCCATCATGGGCTCACCATGGAGCATATCCAGGAGTTCGCCTTGCTATGGGAAAAACTATCCTCTGTTACTCTCGACAATGATGCGCATGATACTATCCTATGGAAGTTCACGTCTCATGGAGAATACTCGGCGTCGACCGCCTATATGGCGCAGTTTT
Organism: Triticum urartu; assembly: GCF_003073215.2. Classification (NCBI taxonomy): domain Eukaryota; kingdom Viridiplantae; phylum Streptophyta; class Magnoliopsida; order Poales; family Poaceae; genus Triticum; species Triticum urartu. The sequence continues at coordinate 508,150,288 of NC_053024.1, read as the reverse complement.
GCGGGACACACGACAAGCATCATGCCTGCTGCTGTTTGGAAGGGTTGGGCCCCTCCGAAATGCGAATTTTTTGCTTGGTTGATAATTCAAAACAGAGTTTGGACAGCCGATCGATTGCACCGTCATGGATGGCCGAACTGTAACCTCTGCCCGCTTTGCAAGCAAGTCCAGGAAACCGCAGCACACCTTCTCTTCCAATGCAGGTTCTTCCAGCGTGTCTGGATCGAGGTTGCAGCATGGCTCGGTATACATGGTGATGTGGTGAGGAACTGGCGAAATGAGGTTTCGGTTCAAGAATGGTGGATTAAAAATGTGGTTGAGCGTGGAGATCAGAGAAAGGCTATCGCCTCCCTGTTCATGCTCATGTCTTAGAGATTTGGAAAGAGCGTAATGGAAGGGTTTTCCACGAAGGATGCCCAAAGCCGACCCGATTGCTCGTTGGTAGGGCATGGATATAATCTTATACCCGTGGGCATACCCAAACCCGACCCGATAGTATCACCTGATAGGCAAAGATTAGCTAACCCTACCCCACGGTCACATGTCCCACAACAATTTCACACTTTGTTATCTAAAAAAGCATGCAAAAAAAAGTTGCACAATCCCTGCATTAACTTTTATTAGTTGACATCCAATCCCCACTATAACATACTCTAGCGCCTTTTCCCTTTTTTATCTCCTTGCTAAATGACTCATCATTCTCATTTTTAAAAGAAATACTAAATGATGTTAGGTTGTTAGTGGATGTTGATTTACCATAAATTAATGTGTACCATAAGTGAAACCTAGCCAGCCACGAGGTGAAGAATGGAAGAGTTTATGTTAACATTGTGTTATGTCTTATTGATATGTCTTGAGAGGACCCAATAAATATCCACTGGGTATGGATATCCATCGGGTTTGGACATGGGCACAATTTTTCACCCGTGAATTTTTTCATGGGCGGGTAAAGACTGTCTTCATGGATATGGATATGGATTTGATATTGTACAACTCGATCCAAATCCGACCCATTGCCATCCTTAGTGTGGAGTAACGAACAAAATTAAGGATGTTGAGGCAGAGGATGATGAAGAAAAAATGCAATGTGCCCGCCATGGCGCCCGTCAGTGTAGTAGGACGGGCAGGAGGAGGCCGAAAAGAACGGCGATAATGACGGGGCCAGTGTAGTAGGACGCGGAGAAGGAGGCCGAGAAGAACGACGATGATGATGACGCCATTGTAGTAGGACGCGAGCGAGAAGGTCGAGCGGAACGACGCTAGTGATGGCTTCAGTGTAACAGAACATGAGAGATGACACAGAGAGGAACGACGACCGAGCGAGTGTAGTAGTGAAAGATCGTGGAAGTCGCCTAGAGGGGGGTGAATAGGCGTTTTAAAATAATTACGTTTTAGGCTTGAAAAAATGCGGATTAAACCTAGCGGTTAATTTGTCAAGCACAAAACCTAAAACAACTAGGCTCACCTATGTGCACCAACAACTTATGCTAAGCAAGATAAGCAACTATGTGATAGCAAGATATATGACAAGAAACAATATGGCTATCACAAAGTAAAGTGCATAAGTAAAGGGGCTCGGGTAAGAGATAACCGAGGCACGCGGAGACGACGATGTATCCCGAAGTTCACACCCTTGCGGATGCTAATCTCCGTTTGAAGCGGTGTGGAGGCACAATGCTCCCCAAGAAGCCACTAGGGCCACCGTAATCTCCTCACGCCCTCGCACAATGCAAGATGCCGTGATTCCACTAAGGGACCCTTGAGGGCGGTCACCGAACTCGTACAAATGGCAACCCTTGGGGCGGTTACCGAACCCGTACCACTTTGCAACTTGGGGGCGTCACCGGAACCCGTCAAATTGCTCGGGGCGATCTCCACCAACCTAAAATTGGAGACCCCGCACGCTTGCCCGGAGCGTTTACACCACAATGATTGAGCTCCGAACACCCACAAAGTGGGTTAACTCCCCAACGACACCACGAAACTTCACCACAATGGAATATGGCTCCGAGGTGACCTCAAACGTCTAGGGCTCCCAAACACCCAAGAGGAACAAGCTCAAGGGTACCAAGCACCCAAGAGTAATAAGCTTCTCAACTTGTAACTTCCACGTATCACCGTGGAGAACTCAAACCGATGCACCAAATGCAATGGCAATGGCACATGGAGTGCCCAAGTCCTTCTCTCCCAAATCCCACTAAAGCAACAAATGTTAGGGAGGAAAATGAGAGGAAGGTCAACAATGGGGGAAGAACACGAGCTCAAAGGATAAGGTTCATTGGGAAGAAGACCCCCTTTTATAGGTGGGGAAAAATCCAACCGTTATGCTCACAGCCCGCACCGAGCGGTACTACCGCTAGGACGGTAGTACCCCTTTGAAAAACAACAGCGAGGAGGCAAAAAAGCCAGAAGAACCATCGGAGCGCCTCACGGTACTAACGCTAGGCCTAGCGGTACTACTGCTAAGGGTAGCGGTACTACTGCTTGCGAGCGGTACTAAAAAATTATATCTGTGCCTACCACCGCTGGACTTGTGACGAGTTTTTGGTCCCGAGCGGAACTAGCCACGGAAGTAGCCGCGGTAGTACTGCTCCAAGCGGTAGTACCGCTCCCAAGAGCGGTGGTAAAAAAATAACATCCGCTCTAGCCACGGTAATACCGCTGCAGCCTTTACCAAAACAGCCACAACTTCTGCAAACGGACTTCGAATTCAATGAAACCAAGTTTGTTGGAAAGCTAACGACATGGGCTAACACAATATTGATAGAAATACCAATAAGAAGAAAATGAGAAAAGGCCCAAAAGAAAATGGTGAGAACCCTTCCTCGGATAAGACCGGTAAAACCTCCAACACCGAAAACATCATAGAAGACGCATGCAAACTCCGTTTTCGATGAACTCAAACTTGTCACCAAGATGACCATAAGCTCTAAGACTCACAAAGAGAACCAAACAAGAACCAAGAAACATGATGCAAGGATGTTATGGTTTGAGATCTCGACGAACGATACGATCCAGCTACTCACTTGAGAGCCCCCCTTGATAGTACGGCTATCGATCCTATAACCCGGTCTCCCAACTACCACCATGAGACCGGTAAAATAGAAAACATATCGAGGGAAAACCTTTGCCTTGCACATGATCCACTTGATCTAGATGATGACGATCTTGTCCTCCTAAAGATGGACCACCTTTCTTGATTGCGTTGGGTCGATAGAGACTAGATGATTGCTCCCCCATACTCAACTATGGGTGAGCCACTCTTCGGCACATCTTCACAAGTCCATTGACACCACAATGGATGGCAAGCTTCAAGCACTTGATTTCTTCGTGATTCTCCACTTGAACTTGCACACGGCAATCTTGGTGACGATCACCACTTGATGTCATCCTTCCCATGGGTTGTATGATATCATCCTCTTGACGCAAGCCCATGGACACGTACCTAACCCCGCATAGACTCTCACATAGACCATGGGTTAGTACACAAAGTGCAATGGACAATGCTTACCATACCATGAGATCACTTGATCCCTCTCAGTACATCTTCTACTCTTTGTGAGTTGATCAACTTGATTCACTCTTGACTTAGTCTTGATCAACCTTGAATCTTTCCAACTCTCTTCGTTTGGATGATGTCTTGAAGGTAAACATGAATGATCACACAATCTTCTTCTTTAAGACATGCTTGCAATAAGCTCAACACTCACATGACCAATCTTTGGATAATTCCTTAATAGCACCTTGGTCAACCCATAAACTCCTTGAAACCAACACATGGACTTCAAGAAATGCCTATGGAAAAATTCTTCAAATATAACTTAATGCAACCATTAGTCCATAGAGAATGTCATCAATTACCAAAACCACACATGGGGGCACCGCATGTCCTTTCAATCTCCCCCATTTTGGTAATTGATGACAATGACTTTCAAGAGAGTTTATATAAGGAATTATGCACACCATGCAATGCAACAATCAATAATGCATGCGTAGGAGATGCGTATGCTTAGGAACAAACCAAAGCCAGAAGAGACAACTCTCTGAAACTTCCCCCCCATTGGCATCGATTGCCAAAATGGGCTAAAAGCTTAGAAGGCCAATATAAAATGTGTTCCTCCATAAATTGTGTATTTCTCAACAAGAGAGTGGAATGCAATACACATATCCAACGGTAAATACTTGGAGGAAGACAAACTATATTGAGGCCCAAAGATTGCAAAAGGAATATATGCCACAAAGACATAATCAAAGAGAGAAGAAAGCAATCAAGCAATCAAAAGATACCAATTGAAGCAAGCTATCAAAAGATACCAATTGAACCAACTAGGCCAATGATCCTACGAGCCACATGAATAAAGGATATTATGATAAGAGCGGAGCAGTGTTCTAAAGAAACTAGAGAATCTCCCCATGATTTGTGCACATCAAGAATTTTTGTAATTGGATACAAAGTGCACAAAATAGGATCATAGCTCCCCCAAAATCAATAAAAACTTACAACAAGTGCAAGTGAGCATATAGGAAACCAAGCCTAGTACTTGCAACAAACCCACGGTTGAGCAACAAGTAAAAGAGGCAACTTAAGAATGGGCTCAACCAAAATGATATGTGTGAGTCAAGGCAATCTACTTGAGAAGACTAATGTACAGATGAGCACTAAGCATCAATAAAGTATTGAAAGAATGAGGCACACGGTGCAAGGCCTATTATTCCCACACACAACTAGCAAATGGGTTCACAAGCTTACTAATAAGCATGTAAAGAACCTATGCTTGAGACAACCCGTGGTGAAGATAGAGGATGAAAGCCTCATCAAGACGAGGGATACCAATTAAGATGGCAAAAGCCTCGTAAAGATAAGCATGAGGAAAATAATCTTCACCACACAAGAGTGCATCAAGATGCAACGATAGAAGACACGCACTCAAGGCAAAAGCTTTCACTGAGCCACCAAAGAAATAACATAAGAAAGACAAGGTGGACGTGAAAGAAAGGATATCAACTAGATATGCAACTTCTCTCAAGTGTATAAGATTCTAGGTAGACGAAATCATGATGATATATATCTACGAAGAAGGATGTACACCCGAAATAGTTACAACACAAGGAACAAGATCTCCAAAGGGAGGTCATACATATACCAATAAGATATTTGCTTGGAAGCATAGCACATGGCTAGATATGGTCTTATTGTATATAAATGAATTCCTACCACACACCCATCAAAGACATCACAACTAGCAACAAGAGATCATTGTTGGGATGCTTTGAGAAAGGGAACAAGTATCACAAGAATGAATGAATAACATGCCATGCTACAACCTACACAAGGTTCATGCAAGAAATGTGTGCATGAAGAATATGAATATAATTGTTACCGAGTTAACATTGGAAGGATGTAGTAGATACCAATTGAAGGTAGATAGTAGTTCATTGATCATCCTAGCTCGACTCCAATAAGCACATGATGACAACACCTTCCCTGTGAGTGAGCCGAGCATCCAATGGATCTCCAATTGTTCCTAGAACAACAACACAAACAAAATGGTACCCAAACTCATTGGGGCCAAAGAGTTAGAGAACCAACAATACATAGGAAAAACTCCACATAAAAATTTGCATATAGATACGAAAATGAATTTCATGCACATCTCATCCAATTTGAGACTTGGTGGAGTTTCCCATATATATTGGGTCAAAGAAAGAAAGCATGCCAAAGATACTACAGGAAGTTAATATGCATGCTCAAGACTTTCAAGAACCGATACCAAATGACAAAGAAATACCAAGAGAAAAAAAGATACCAAATGAATAAATCATCACTTGGAGGATATCAATCGAAAGATACATTAAGGAATGAGATATCCATTGATACCCACTAAAAAAAGATATCAAACCCCCAAAATAGAGGATGGTTCCAAACAAACCAAGCTCTCTACAAAGTTTCATGATGGCACAAAGTACCAAAACGAAAACGGCTTGCCTTCCACCAACACACACTTGATAAGGATCGCAAGAGTGTTTTATAGAAAATAGGATAGCTCCCCCCAAGACTAGTGCATTATAGAGAATTTGGATTTGAATACAAAATGCACAAGGTGGGATCACCACTTTCACTATATCTAGAAAACACTAGACAAGATCAAGAAATAAACAAGATCCACAAGTGGTATGGAAGAAAAAGGGAGTTGATACATTCCTTGGCAAGAGAAAAGGCAAATAAAAGCAAAAGCCAATGTAAAGATGATCAATAAATTCTACCACACAAGTGAGTACCAATTGTTAAAAGACAAGATGTAAATGGAAATAATTCCCGGTGGTAGATAGCAAGGATATCCGACATCATCTTCACACCAAACAAAAAGCAAATTGCAACTTGTAGAGCTAATATGCCACCTAGGAACAAGATAATTTACAATATCAACTCTAGGTGACAATATCTCAAATGTACACATTTTCTAGGCTAGTAATATACACATAGCATATTACTCCCCCATAATGTGATACCAATTAAGGATAAACAAGAGGCAAATAAAAGGATCCAACAAGAGATAATTAATGGACTATTTAGAATTTGAATTTCTCATGAGAAGACATACCACATAGCGACTAGATAATCTTAAAATATCAATACTAGATGGTATTACTCATGTACACACATTTATAGGATTGTGAGGTGCACAAAGCACATCACTCCCCCATAATGGGATATTCCATTAATCTCTCACAAGAGCCAACTAAGAAATAAACAAGATGCAAAAGGCTCAACGCATGACACACACGTACATGATGTGCAAACCAACACACACATACTTGATTGCTCAAGATAATCAAGTTGGAAGCACAATATATACAAACACATGCAAGGAACGAAACCAAACATTCAAAGGGGCAAGTAACTATCAATGTAAACACTTTAAGCATGAGTTACCGCAAGGAGGAACATTGGATATATGATAGAAACTTGATAATCCGAATGACTTGGCTTGAGACAATAAGAATGATGAAGTCCTCTTAATTCTTCATAATGTAGCCAAGTCTCCAATGACCTCCAACAACACCTATTGATCAAGTATGAGCTAGTTGGTCCCCAACCATGTTGGGTCCTAAGAGGTTAGTCACAATAGGCTTGGCTACCCAAATGGTTCTTTTCTTGACACCACTTTGAGCACCAACAAATTTGGCAAACACACTGCCAACCTTATCCTTCCCAAGAGAATAAATATCATCAATTAGAATATGGTTGGATAAGGTACCATTTGTGCATGAAGAAGCGACGTGACCTTTTTCACGACATAGGTAGCAACGTCTACTCTTTACTTTCTTCTCACTTGATTTCTCAACTTGAGAAGCATTAGCTTGAGTTTTCTTGGGAAGAGGCCTTTCTTCAACTTGAGGTTGAGAATGAGAGTGAACTTGTGGTCTCTTCCCTTGTTGCTTGTCACTAATGGCCTTCTTCTTCAAAGGGCAAGATCTAACATGATGCCCTTCAATTTTGCACTTGAAGCAAATGATCTTGGCCGAATTCTTAACTTGTTTTTGGCCCTTCTTGTTGTTGCTCTTGGACTTCTTATTCTTATTAGAGTTGAATCCAAGTCCATCTTTGTCATTGGGGGATTTTTGTACACTCAAGATATTGTTGAGTGTGGCCTTTCCTTCATGACACTTTTCCAAATCATTCTTCAAAGAAGTGACTTGGGCCTTGAGCACTTTGATTTCCTCTGCATGGTTAGTCTCAACACAAGTACTAGAGGAAGTATAAGCTTCATCGTTAGAGCAACAAGGCAAGGAAAGCAATTCATCACAAGATGTACCAACATTGTGAGTAGATGAATTACAAGGACTAGCACATGGAAATATAGCATTTTGACTAGAAGTAGTGCTAGTATCCACATGAGGCTCACTAGATGTTACGTTAGCAAGCATGGCCTCATGAGCTAACTTTAGCACATTATGGGATACTTGAAGATCATCATGAGAGCTTGTGAGCTTTACATGAGTTTCTTCCAACATCCCATAATTGCTAGATAGCAACTCAAGTTGAGCCCTTAGCTCAACATTCTCCTTCAATATGGATGCTTCACAAGAGATAGAGTTAGTAGCACAAGCATCGTCATTAAAAACAAGAGGAGAAGACAACTTGGCAAGCTCTTTTGAATATGAAGCTTTAAGTTGAGCATGAGACTCGGTGAGTTTGATGAGCTCACTCTTAATGACCCTTGAGCCATTTTCGAGGTGCTCAAAGTCCTCAAGGAGTTTAGCATGTGCAACTTCAGGCTCCTCATTTTTAGTTTCAAAATCATTGGCCACCTCAAGAGCTCTATCACGAGATTCCCTCACTCTAGATAATTCTAGAGAAAAAGTCTCTTCAAGAGATTCCTTGGTGGTTTTTTCAAGTTCAAGAGCTTGAGAGAGGTCCGCAATCTCATTAGCGTAATCACGCTAATGACCTTTCATTTTCTCAATGGTGAACTCATGCTCCTCAAGACGAGATTCCAACTCATCAATATACTTCTTGCCCTCAATGGAAATTGACATGATTTCCATGAAGTTGTAACGAGCAATTTTATTTTTATGAAGAGCTTTAAAAACCATTTCCCCCTTAATTTTTAAGGAGGCAACATTATCATTCTCTTCATCATTATCCTCATCATCATTAACATCAACATCATCATCAAGAGACATATTGGGTTTCAAAGTAGGAGATACCTTTGAAGCCTTAGCCATAAGGCAAAAAGCAATAAATGATGATGTAGGATCCCTTGAAGCACCATTGAAGACCACATCTTGTTCCATGGGGTGTTGGGTTTCCTCTACATTCTTAGCACAAAAATTCGAGGACATATATGCATTTTTATCATGGCAACAAGACATAGTAAACATATCATCATGAGATTTAGTCAAGCAATTTCTACATGATATGCAAGGACTATCAACACAAGCATGTGAAACATTTGGAGTGCTCGAAGTGTTAAAGCCCAAAGAAGGAGCATTGCAATAAGATAGTGATGAAGGATCATCCACAAGAAGCAAACTATCATCATTGCAATGACCAACACTACTCACCATATCATTACCTTGTGGCAAATCACATGTAGGTGAAGTAGAAGAAGTTGAGAAGACTATACGACCGGAGGTGGACGGATAACAATCATCCCCACAAATCTTGGACACACCATATTTATCTTGAAGCTTCGTCCACAACTCATGAGCATCCCGGAATGGCATGAGTTGAAATATAACTACATTGCTCAAAGCATCGAAAAGCACATTAGAAGCTTGAGCATTGAGATAAGAGTTTTTCTCATCCTCTAAAGATAATCTTTGGGGATCCTTTGGAGGACAAAAACCCATATCTACAATTCGCTCTAAATTTGGGTCCATGACCCAAAAGAGATTAAGCATGCGAATTACCCAAACATCAAAATTTGTGCCATCGAAACTAAGAGTGTCAAAGAATCCTAATCCCCTAGGCGATATATTTACTCTCTAGGCGGTAAAGCCTAATAAAGAGAGACGAGGCTCTGATACCAATTGAAAGATCGTGGATGTCACCTAGAGGGGGGATGAATAGGCGTTTTAAAATAATTATGATTTAGGCTTGAACAAATGCGGAATAAACCTAGCGGTTAATTTGTCAAGCACAAAACCTAAAACAACTAGGCTCACCTATGTGCACCAACAACTTATGCTAAGCAAGATAAGCAACTATGTGATAGCAAGATATATTACAAGAAACAATATGGCTATCACAAAGTAAAGTGCATAAGTAAAGGGGCTCGGGTAAGAGATAACCGAGGCACGCGGAGACGATGATGTATCCCGAAGTTCACACCCTTGCAGATGCTAATCTCCGTTTGGAGCGGTGTGGAGGCAGAATGCTCCCCAAGAAGCCACTAGGGCCACCGTAATCTCCTCACGCCCTCGCACAATGCAATATGTAGGGACCCTTGAGGGCGGTCACCGAACCCGTACAAATGGCAACCCTTGGGGGCGGTTACCGAACCCGTACACTTCGGCAACCTTGGGGGCGGTCACCGGAACCCGTCAAATTGCTCGGGGCGATCTCCACAACCTAATTGGAGACCCCGACGCTTGCCTGGAGCTTTACACCATAATGATTGAGCTCCGAACACCACAAAGGTTGGGGTTAACTCCCCAAACTTCACCACAATGGAATATGGCTCCGAGGTGACCTCAACCATCTAGGGCGCCCAAGCACCCAAGAGGAACAAGCTCAAGGGTACCAAGCACCCAAGAGTAATAAGCTTCTCAACTTGTAACTTCCACGTATCACCGTGGAGAACTCAAACCGATGCACCAAATGCAATGGCAAGGGCACACGGAGTGCCCAAGTCCTTCTCTCCCAAATCCCACCGAAGCAACAAATGTTAGGGAGGAAAATGAGAGGAAGAACGAAGAAGATAACACGAAGAATTCCAAGATCTAGATCCAAGGGGTTCCCCTCACATAGAGGAGAAAGTGATTGGTGGAAACGTGGATCTAGATCTCCTCTCTCTTTTCCCCCAAGAACTAGCAAGAATCTGTAGCGACCAGGCCTCAAACAGTCTGATCTCTGTGCTCCGGTGTCATCCCTGGATCAGTAATGCTGACACCACACAGTACTCGGAGGATTTATAACAGAGTAGCAATCACACACTTATTACATCGAGTGTCTCATAAGAGAACTTATTACAATAAATATGGCTTAAGGCCATCTAATAACGATAACAGCGGAAGGCTTGGAAGATAAGTGAGTCCATCAACTCCAACGGCATCACTGAGTATAGAACCACGACATAAAAACTCCTTAATCATCGTCTGAAAAGTCTGCAACATTAACGTTGCAGCCCGAAAATGGGTCAGCACATGGAATATGCTGGCAATGTAACACATAGAGAGTAATGGAATGAAACAAGTATACTATATGCATATTTGGCTGGTGGAAAGCTCTATGATTACAGTTTTACGTAAAGCCATTTTTTCCCTACTTCAAAGGAATAAAATTTAATTACTATCATGGTGGTTGTTAAACATTGAGAATGGTTGACAGCATTCTCAATCCCAATTAAGCGTCATCATTAAACAAAGCCCACAAAATTAATTTAGGGTAACATGTTGAGATTCACATGAAAATTCAAGTACTAGATACTCAAGATGTCCATAACCGGGGACACGGCTAACCATGATTAGTTTGTTACACTCTGCAGAGGCTTGCGCACTTTTCCCCACAAGACTCGATCGCCTCTGTTTGGTTTCTCGCACTACATGGTGTTTGAGAAGACGGATGACCGAGACATAGTCTTTCAGAAGCGCTAGCACCTTCTGATCGGGTAGACCGTACCACCTACATCCCCTACATCTGCTAGTCTACCATTGTAAGAGTTCGCACGACTTAGTCAACTATGCTAGAGCCCATAATAGCTTGTGGCTGCACACGGAAGTTTCTAGTATGAATAGTCTCATGATCCCTTTGAGCCTGGGTGGCAATCCAATAGAAAACAGGCAAGTCCTGGAATACCCAGGTGCCTCAATCCACCCAGATGTGTGTTTAAGTTGCCACCTTAGATAAACCATTAATTAACGATCTCACATCTGTCATGGATATCACTCACCCAATCCACGTCTACTATAGCATGGCATAATAAGCAAACGTAGAAGTAACTCCCAAAGGTTTGATAATAACAGGTAATAGGTACTACCTCATCTACTTCCCATCCCACAGTTTAATTAGATCATAATCATGCAATGTGTGAGGATTGATCTAATGCAATAAAACTGGGTAGTAGAAAAGGTATGATCAAAGTGTTACTTGCCTTGCTGATGATCCGCGAAACCTAACGATTCGAAGTAACAGGCGGCGCACTCCGGGTATTCTATCGCAGACAAACAAACAAGAATACAATAAGTACTCATCTAATGCACAGGTAAAACTCAAATAAGAGATCTAAACAGAAGGTTCAACTTAAGAACTCCGGTTGGCAAAAAGAATCAAATCGAACGAAGCAACGAAAGTCAAACGGCGAAAGAAAACAACTTCGTTCTAATAATCTGGATATAGGGCAATTTTTACAGTAGAAAAATCTTGTTTAAGTTGGTTAAACGGATCGAGGGTTTCGAGACGAAACTCTAGGTGCTTGAATCGCCTGATTCCGATAAACGAGCGAAAAGTTAAACTAAAATGAAAATCGGATCAGGAATCGCGATCAGAAAAATCGCGGATTTAATCCGAGAAAAAGAAAAATGAAGAACACCGAATTATTTTTCTCTTTTTTTACGGCATGGAAAACGAGGCGCGACGAACCTCGGGCGACGGGATCGTCGGCGGCGGCGGCGGTGGCTACGGCGGCGCGCGCAGATCGAGGCAGGGCTGATGGGCTGGGGCGGCTCGGGGCGGCGCTATTTAAAGGCTGCCCCCGGGCGGTGTCCCGCTCGGGCACGGCCCGAAGTCGGTTTGTTTTTTTATTCCGCTCGGAAGAAAAATAAAAAGAAATACTAAACAGACTCCAAAAATTCCGAAATAAATTTTCACGGGCTTCTAAAATCAAGCCGCACAAGGTGAACATTTATTTGGGCCCTAAATGCAATTTTGAAAAATGCACATTTTTCCTAAATTCAAATAAAACACCGAAAAACTCCGAAATAAAATCTTATTTGATTTTTTATTAAATCATCAATATTTCTTTATTTTGGGAAAGTCATTTTATTCCCTCTCTCATATTTTTGTAATAGAAATAATTGACGATAAAATAAATAAAATCAAATGATCCTATTCTCAAGATTTGAGAGAACTCAAATATGAAAATAACGAAATCCCCAACTCTCTCCGTGGGTCATTGAGTTGCGTAGAATTTCTAGGATCAACCAAAATGCAAAATAAAATATGATATGCATGATGATCTAATGTATAATATTCCAAATTGAAAATTTAGGATGTTACAAACCTACCCCCTTAAGATGAATCTTGCCCTCGAGATTCGGGTTGGCTAGAAAATAGGTGAGGGTGGTCCTTGAGCAAATCTTCCTCTCGTTCCCAGGTGGCTTCATCCTCTGTGTGGTGACTCCACTGAACTTTGCAAAACTTGATAACCTTGCTGCGAGTAACTCGGCTGGCAAACTCGAGAATCTTGACTGGTTTCTCCTCGTTGGTCAAATCGTTATCCAACTGAATAGTTTCCAAAGGCACTGTATCTCTCAACGGTATGTCAGCCATCTCCGCGTGACATTTCTTTAACTGAGAAACGTGGAACACATCATGAACTCCTGACAATCCTTCGGGCAATTCCAACTTGTAGGCTACTTCTCCCATACGCTCCAAAACTCGATATGGTCCTACAAATCATGGTGCTAACTTCCCTTTAACTCCAAAACGCTTTGTTCCTCGAAGTGGAGATACTCGAAGATAAGCTCTATCTCCAACTTTGTAAACTGTCTCCTTACGTTTAGAATCTGCATAACTTTTCTGTCTGGACTAGGCTACCTTGAGCCTATCGCGAATCAACTTCACATTCTGTTCAGACTCTTTAATCAAGTCAGGTCCAAACAACTGGCGGTCTCCAACTTCGTCCCATGACAGCGGTGTCCTGCACCTCCTTCCGTACAAAGCTTCAAAAGGAGCCATCTTTAAACTGGTTTGATAACTGTTGTTGTAACAGAACTCTGCATATGGCAAATTACCGTCCCAACTAGATCCGTAATCTAGCGCACAAGCTCCCAGCATATCCTCCAAAATCTGATTGACTCTCTCGGTCTGTCCATCTGTCTGTGGATGAAAAGCTGTACTGAATTCTAGCCTGGTACCCAAAGTTTCATGCAACTGCTTCCAGAACTTTGAGGTAAACTGGGTTCCTCTATCTGATACGATACTCCTTGGAACTCCATGCAGACATACTATTCTGGTCATGTATATCTTTGCCAACTTAGCACTGGTGTAAGTGGTCTTTACTGGGATGAAATGAGCTACTTTCGTCAATCGATCAACTACAACCCAAATCGAGTTATAGCCTGAACGAGTCCTGGGTAATCCCGTGATAAAATCCATGCCTAACTTATCCCACTTCCATTCGGGTATCGAAAATGGTTGTAACAATCCTGCTGGCTTCTGATGCTCTGCCTTTACTCTCTGGCATACATCACAAACTGCTACATACTCCGCAATATCCTTCTTCATTCCGGTCCACCAGAAAATATGCTTCAAATCCAAATACATCTTGGTATTTCCTGGGTGAATTGAATATAGTGAGTCGTGTGACTCTTGCAAAATCAACTTCCTGATCTCCGGGTCATTGGGCACATAAACGCGGTCTTCAAACCATAAGGTGTCGTGCTCATCCTCACGAAATCCTTTAGCTTTTCCTTTGCTCAGTTTCTCCTTTATAGCGGCAATCTCTTTGTCAGCTTTCTGAGCTTCCCTGATTTTATCCATCAAGGTTGACTGAATCTCCAATGCTGCTACATAGCCTCTCGGAACTATTTCTAAACATAGTTCACGAAGATTTTCGGCTAACTCCCTTGGTATTCCTCCCGTCATTAATGTATTGACATGGCTCTTGCGGCTTAATGCGTCAGCTACTACATTAGCCTTTCCGGCGTGATAATGCAATTTCATATCATAATCCTTGATAAGCTCCAACCATCTCCTTTGTCTGAGATTTAACTCCTTCTGTGTGAAAATGTACTTCAAACTCTTATGATCCATGTACACCTCACAATGATTTCCAATGAGAAAATGTCTCCATGTCTTCAATGCATGCACTACGGCTGCTAACTCCAAATCATGCGTGGCATAATTTAACTCATGAGGCTTCAGTTGTCTTGAGGCATATGAAACAACTCTCCCTTCCTGCATAAGCACTGCTCCAAGTCCTCGACGTGAAGCGTCGCAATACACCTCATAATCCTTGGTCTGGCCTGGCAAAATCAACACTGGTGAGGTAACCAAACGTTTTTTCAACTCCTGGAAACTAGCCTCACATTCCTCTGTCCATATGAACTTGGTATCCTTCTCCAACAACTCAGTCATAGGCTTCGCAATCTTTGAGAAATTCTCAATAAATCTCCGGTAGTATCCTGCGAGTCCAAGAAAACTCTGGATCTCTCCAACTGTTGTTGGGGCTTCCCACTTGGTCACAGTTTCAACTTTAGCGGGGTCTACTGCTATACCTTCTCCAGATATAACATGTCCGAGGAATCCTACTTCCTTCAACCAAAACTCACATTTACTGAACTTGGCATATAATTGATGTTCTCTGAGCTTTCCAAGTACCAAACGCAAATGCTCCTTATGTTCCTCTTCATTCTTCGAATAAACCAGGATATCATCAATGAACACTACGACGAACTTATCCAAAAACTCCATAAACACTTTGTTCATCATGTTCATAAAATAGGCAGGTGCGTTAGTCAGACCAAATGACATAACGGTATACTCCTACAGCCCATACCTGGTGGTAAAAGCTGTCTTCGGAACATCCTGTTCTCGAATCTTCAACTGGTGGTATCCTGATCGCAGATCGATCTTGGAAAATACCTTAGCTCCTTGCAATCGATCAAACAGATCGTTGATCATTGGTAGTGGGTATTTGTTCTTCATCGTTACTTCATTCAATCCTCGATAATCAACAACCATCCTTAACGATCCATCCTTCTTCTCCACTAGTAGTACTGGCGATCCCCAAGGCGAAGAACTTGGGCGAATATATCCTTTATCCAGTAACTCCTTAATCTGCTTCTTAATTTCCACCAAATCCTTTCTTGGCATCCTATATGGTCTCTTTGATATTGGACCTGTGCCTGGCAATAGCTCAATCAAAAACTCAATATCTCTATCCGGTGGCATGCCTGGCAACTCCTCTGGAAATACTTTAGGGAAATCCCTTACCACTGGTACTTCCTCCTGCACAACTCCTGTTAGGCAATTTACTTGAGTCCTCTTTGGCACATGCCGGGATACATACTTGATCCTTCTCCCTTCTGGGGTGGTAAGCAAAATTGACTTACTAGCACACTCAATATTCCCTTCATACTTTGATAACCAATCCATGCCTAATATCACATCCAATCCTTGAGATTCCAATACTATTAGGTCTGAGGAAAAAACATAGTTACCAATCCTTAATGGTAACCGATCACACCATAGACTAGCCACATACTCTGCTCCGGGCGAGGTTACTAACATGGGTGACCTAAGGGCTTGGGTTGATAGGTTATACTTATCCACAAATCCCCTTGAGATGTATGAATGCGATGCGCCAGTATCAAAAAGAACGAGTGTAGTAAATGACTTAACCAAAAACTTACCTATTACTGCATCGGGCTGAGTTTCAACCTCCTCCACGCTAACGTGGTTCACCTGTCCCCCGTTAAAAGGGTTCGGCTTCTTCCCAGAACTTCCATTGCTATTTCCATTTTGCAATTCAGGACATTCATTTGCATAATGTCCTGTCTTCGAACACTTAAAACAAGTGACTTGGCTTAAGTCCTTCTTGGCTGGGGTTGATGGGTTGGTGCGATTCTGGCCGTTGCTTCCTCCATTGCCATTACCATTCTTGGTGCCATTGTGATTGTGCGAGCTACCTCCTCCATGGGTATGCTAAAAATGTCCTCCCAGTCTAAGGGTAAAACATGGCTTCTGCTGAGCTCCTGAATCGTATTTCCCTTGCCCATACTTCCTCTTGCGGTTCTCAATCTGCTGCTGCTTTCCTTCAATCATAAGAGCACGATCTACCAACTCCTGGTAGTCGTTGAAGGTTGCTACCATCAACTGCATGCTCAACTCATCATTCAGTCCTTTCAGAAACTTCTCCTGTTTAGCTGCATCCGTAGCGACGTCATCTGGGGCATAACGTGCTAACTTACTAAAGTCCTCTACATACTGGCCAACCGTCCGTCCTCCTTGGCGCAAGTTGCGAAACTCACGCTTCTTCATGGCCATGGCTCCTGCTGAAACATGTGCAGTACGAAAAGCCTGCTGAAACTGGTCCCATGTGACAGTGTCTACAGGGAAAATGGCTGTGAAATTCTCCCACCATGATGCTGCGGGTCCTTCTAACTGATGTGCGGCAAACTTCATCTTCTTCGCATCCGTACATCCTGCTGTGGTCAACTCCCTAGCTGTCTTGCGGAGCCAATCATCTGCTACTATCGGCTTGGTGCTACTGGAAAACACCGGCGGATTCAACCTAAGAAAACGGGCTAAGTGGTCAACAGGTGGTGGTGGTGGTGGTGGGTTGTTGTTGTTGTTCCCCTGATTCTGATTCTAGACTAGCAACTGCATCAATGTGTTCTGCTGCTGGATCAACTGGGTGAGCTCCGGTGGAAAGGAAAATCCGGGGTCACGTCTCGGAGGCATCTGAGGGTTTAGAAAAGATGAGATATAAGAATAGAGGGGGTCTAAAGAGAAAACACTACCCATATGCACATGAGGCAAAAACAAACAATTCACTTCAGTCAATCAAACAAAGGCATACAATCGATCTAACTATCGCAAAAGTGCTCGGAATACTATATTTACATGGTGGACTACTACTGATGAGGTGGTCTACTAGAAATATTCTTCGGTTGCAGACTCCATGATATCTGCTCCAGCTTCATCAACATAGTCATCATCGCTACTATCTGCTTCTGAGTCGGTGCCGTCGATGATGATGTAGTCTTTCGGGCTAATCTCCTGAGGTTCTTCGTCTTCATCTACTGGCGTAGGGCCTCCCATAAATATTCCAATCTTCTTGATTAGGTCGTCATTCTTCTCCACCAATATTTCAATTTCTTCTTCATAATCTTCACGTGTAGCCTTGAGTTCTTCCTCCAGTTCCTTGATTCTAGTCTTAGCCTTCTTCAAATCTATCATGTCGGCGCACATCTGGTTCTCCTGTCGTCGAATGTGCTGGTTTAACTCCTGGATAAAAGCTGCGATTGATCTATCCTTCCTGGTGATGATCATCTCCCAGTGTTCATCTCGGCGCCCACAAATCTGATAGATAGTATCCTTGAGATCCTTGCGGTAGACTTCTCCAATGCGTCCCATGGCGATGTGAGCTGCCATGCTCTTTCCTAGACTCCAAGTTGGTGCATCAAAAGAAAACTCTATGGGCTCAGTGACTGGCATGAACGTCCTTCCTGGAACTTGAACTTGAATCATCCAGCGCTCTTCTTCAGGTAAAGTGGCGTTGTAGGTTCCTGTGAAACTTGGTACTCCTATGTTCAGGTATCTAGTGACTTCCTTCAAGTGACGTCCAAAGGGTGTATCTTCATCCGGTTGTGTGAATTTGTTCCTTGCATCCGCCATCCTAAAGAGTAGAAAAGATGAGAGGTCAGAAGAGAAGAGAGTGAATAGTGATCTAGGTCTTTAGCTTAGTGGTCGTGTCCTACAGTCAGCGTGTGCTCTGATACCATCTCTCTAGCGACCAGACCTCAAAAAGTCTGATCTCTGTGCTTCGGTGTCATCCCTGGATCAGTAATGCTGACACCACACAGTACTCGGAGGATTTATAACAGAGTAGAAATCACACACTTATTATATCGAGTGTCTCATAAGAGAACTTATTACAATAAATATGGTTTAAGGCCATCTAATAACGATAACAGCGGAAGGCTTGGAAGATAAGTGAGTCCATCAACTCCAACGGCATCACTGAGTATAGAACCACGACCTAAAAACTCCTTAATCGTCGTGTGAAAAGTCTGCAACATTAATGTTGCAGCCCGAAAACGGGTCAGCACATGGAATATGCTTGCAATGTAACACATAGAGAGTAATGGAATGAAACAGCTATACTATATGCATATTTGGCTGGTGGAAAGCTCTATGGTTACAGTTTTGCGTAAAGCCAATTTTTCCCTACTTCAAAGGAATAAAATTTAATTACTATCAAGGTGGTTGTTAAACATTGAGAATGGTTGACAACATTATCAATCCCAATTAAGCATCATCATTAAACAAAGCCCACAAAATTAATTTAGGGTAACATGTTGAGATTCACATGAAAATCCAAGTACTAGATACTCAAGATGTCCATAACCGGGGACACGGCTAACCATGATTAGTTTATTACACTCTACAGAGGTTTGCGCACTTTTCCCCACAAGACTCGATCGCCTCCGTTTGGTTTCTCGCACTACATGGTGTTTGAGAAGACGGATGACCGAGACATAGTCTCTCAGAAGCGCTAGCACCTTTCGATCGGGTAGACCGTACCACCTACATCCCCTACATCTGCTAGTCTACCACTGTAAGAGTTCGCACGACTTAGTCAACTATGCTAGAGCCCATAATAGCTTGTGGCTGCACACGGAAGTTTCTAGTATGAATAGTCTCATGATCCCTTTGAGCCTGGGTGGCGGTCCAAAAGAAAACAGGCAAGTCCTGGAATACCCAGGTGCCTCAATCCACCCAGATGTGTGTTTAAGTTGCCACCTTAGATAAACCATTAATTAACGATCTCACATCTGTCATGGATATCACTCACCCAATCCACGTCTACTATAGCATGGCATAATAAGCAAACGTAGAAGTAACTCTCAAAGGTTTGATAATAACAGGTAATAGGTACTACCTCATCTACTTCCCATCCCACAGTTTAATTAGATCATAATCATGCAATGTGTGAGGATTGATCTAATGCAATAAAACTGGGTAGTAGAAAAGGTATGATCAAAGTGTTACTTGCCTTGCTGATGATCCGCGAAACCTAATGATTCGAAGTAACAGGCGGCGCACTCCGGGTATTCTATCGCAGACAAACAAACAAGAATACAATAAGTACTCATCTAATGCACAGGTAAAACTCAAATAAGAGATCTAAACAGAAGGTTCAACTTAAGAACTCCGGTTGGCAAAAAGAATCAAATCGAACGAAGCAACGAAAGTCAAACGGCGAAAGAAAACAACTTCGTTCTAATAATCTGGATATAGGGCAATTTTTACAGTAGAAAAATCTTGTTTAAGTTGGTTAAACGGATCGAGGGTTTCGAGACGAAACTCTAGGTGCTTGAATCGCCTGATTCCGATAAACGAGCGAAAAGTTAAACTAAAATGAAAATCGGATCAGGAATCGCGATCAGAAAAATCGCGGATTTAATCCGAGAAAAAGAAAAATGAAGAACACTCACCCAATCCACGTCTACTAGCATAGCATGTCATAATAAGCAAATGTAGAAGTAACTCCCAAAGGTTTGATAATAACAGGTAATAGGTACTACCTCATCTACTTCCCATCCCACAGTTTAATTAGATCCTAATCATGCAATGTGTGAGGATTGATCTAAT
Organism: Triticum urartu; assembly: GCF_003073215.2. Taxonomy (NCBI): domain Eukaryota; kingdom Viridiplantae; phylum Streptophyta; class Magnoliopsida; order Poales; family Poaceae; genus Triticum; species Triticum urartu. The sequence continues at coordinate 508,130,019 of NC_053024.1, read as the reverse complement.
GCAATAAAACTGGGTAGTAGAAAAGGTATGATCAAAGTGTTACTTGCCTTGCTGATGATCCACGAAACCTAACGATTCGAAGTAACAGGCGGCGCACTCCAGGTATTCTATCGCAGACAAACAAACAAGTATACAATAAGTACTCATCTAATGCACAGGTAAAACTCAAATAAGAGATCTATCCAGAAGGTTCAACTTAAGAACTCCGGTTGGCAAAAAGAATCAAATCGAAAGAAGCAACGAAAGTCAAACGGCGAAAGAAAACAACTTCGTTCTAGTAATCTGGATCTAGGGCAATTTTTACAGTAGCAAAATCTTGTTTAAGTTAGTTAAACGGATCGAGGGTTTCGAGACGAAACTCTAAGCGCTTGATTCGCCTAATTCTGATAAACGAGCGAAAATTTAAACTAAAACGAAAATCGGATCAGGAATCGCGATCAGAAAAATCGCGGATTTAATCCGAGAAAAAGAAAAACGACGAACGCCGAATTTTTTTCTCTTTTTTTCGGCACGGAAAACGAGGCGCGATGAACCTCGGGCGACGGGATCGTCGTCGTCGGCAGCGGCGGCTCCGGCGGCGCGCGTGGATCGAGGCGGGGCTGATGGGCTGGGGCGGCTCGGGGCGGCGCTATTTAAAGGCTGCCCCCGGGCGGTTTCCCGCTCGGGTACGGCCCGAAGTTGGTTCGTTTTTTTATTATTCCGATCGGAAGAAAAATAAAAAGAAATACTAAACGGACTCCAAAAATTCCGAAATAAATTTTCATGGGCTTCTAAAATCAAGCCGCACAAGGTGAACATTTATTTGGGCCCTAAATGCAATTTTGAAAAACGTACATTTTTCCTAAATTCAAATAAAACATCGAAAAACTCCGAAATAAAATCTTATTTGATTTTTTTATTAAATCCTCAATATTTCTTTATTTTGGGAAAGTCATTTTATTCCCTATCTCATATTTTTGTAATAGAAATAATTGATGATAAAATAAATAAAATCAAATGATCCTATTCTCAAAATTTGAGAGAACTCAAATATGAAAATAACGAAATCTCCAACTCTCTCCGTGGGTCATTGAGTTGCGTAGAATTTCTAGATCAACCAAAATGCAAAATAAAATATGATATGCATGATGATCTAATGTATAACATTCCAAATTGAAAATTTGGAATGTTACAGAATCATTGGAGGGATTGAGAGTTAGCAAGCTCAAAGAAGGTCAATAATGGGGGAAAAACACGAGCTAAAGAGATAAGGTTCATTGGGGAAGAAGACCCCCTTTTATAGGTGGGGAAAAATCCAAGGAACGGTACTACCGCTAGGGCGGAAGTACCCCTTTGAAAAACAACAGCGAGTAGGCAAAAGGCCAGTAGAACCGCCGGAGCGGTACTACCACTCGTCCTCACGGTACTACCGCTCGACCTCACGGTACTACCGCAAATGGTAGCAGTACTACTGCTTGCGAGCAGTACAAAAAATACTTCTGTGCCTACTTCCGCTGAGCAAAACACGAGATTTTGGTCCGGAGCGGTACTACCGCTTAGGAGCCGCGGTAGTACCGCTCTGGAGCGGTAGTAAAAAATTACATCCGCTCTAGCCACGGTAATACCGCTGCAGCCTTTATCAAAACAGCCACAACTTCTGCAAACGGACTCCGAATTCAATGAAACCAAGTTTGTTGGAAAGCTAACGACATGGACTAACACAATATTGATAGAAATACCAATAAGAAGAAAATGAGAAAAGGCTCGAAAGAAAATGGTGAGAACCCTTCCTCGGATAAGATCGGTAAAACCTCCAACACCGAAAACATCATAGAAGACACATGCAAACTTCGTTTTCGATGAACTCAAGCTTGTCATCAAGATGACCATAAGCTCTGAGACTCACAAAGAGAACCAAACAAGAACCAAGAAACATGATGCAAGGATGCAATGGTTTGAGCTCTCGACGAACAATACGATCAAGCTACTCACTTGAGAGCCCCCCTTGATAGTACGGCTATCGATCCTATAACCCGGTCTCCCAACTACCACCATGAGACCGGTAAAATAAAAAAACATATTAAGGTAAAACCTTTTCCTTGCACATGATCCACTTGAGCTAGATGATGACGATCTTGTCCTCCTCAAGATGGACCACCTTTCTTGATTGCGTTGGGTCGATAGAGACTAGATGATTGCTCCCCCATACTCAACTATGGGTGAGCCACTCTTCGGCACATCTTCACAAGTCCATTGACACCATAATGGATGGCAAGCTTCAAGCACTTGATTTCTTCGTGATTCTCCACTTGAACTTGCACACGGCAATCTTGGTGACGATCACCACTTGATGTCATCCTTCCCATGGGTTGTATGATATCATCCTCTTGACGCAAGCCCATGGACACGTACCTAACCCCACATATACTCTCACATAGACCATGGGTTAGTACACAAAGTGTAATGGACAATGCTTACCATACCATGGGATCACTTGATCCCTCTCGGTACATCTTCGACTCTTTGTGAGTTGATCAACTTGATTCACTCTTGACTTAGTCTTGATCAACCTTGAATCTTTCCAACTCTCTTCGTTTGGATGATGTCTTGAAGGTAAACATGAATGATCACACAATCTTCTTCTTTAAGACATGCTTGCAATAAGCTCAACACTCACATGACCAATCTTTGGATAATTCCTTAATAACACCTTGGTCAACCCATAAACTCCTTGAAACCAACACATGGACTTCAAGAAATGCCTATGAAAAAATCCTTCAAACATAACTCAATGCAACCATTAGTCCATAGAGAATGTCATCAATTACCGAAACCACACATGGGCGCACCGCATGTCCTTTCAAGTAGGACGTGGGAGAGGAGGTTGAGAGGAACGACGCTGACGATGGCGCTAATGCAACTACACACGGGATGGAACGACTATGGCGACGACACCATTGTAGTAGGGCGTGAGCGAGGAGGCCGAGAGGAATGACCCTGGTGATGGCTTAAGTGTAGCAGGACATGGGAGAGAATGCAAAGAGGAACGTCAACCGCGCTGGCGTAGTAGGACATGTGAGAGAAGCTTGAGAGGAACGACCCCGGCGGTGGCGCTAGTGTAACAACACTGTGCGAGAGGAGGCAGAGAGGAGCGGCGCCGGCGATGACGCCGGTGTAGTAGAACATAGGAGAGGAGACCGAGCTTAAGGAGTGTCATTAACATAAATCACACATATGCGTATATACTTTACGGAGAGGAAGTCAAATTTAATCGCCTACGATCGTCGAAACAGAAAATATGCAACACAGAAGTTATGTGAAACTATAAGATGAAGCTACTGATCAAAGGAGAATTCAAACGGTTGACCATGCGAACGAATTTAATAAAATTCAACCAAAATAGCTCCAAACATAAACACGAAATTAAACATTTACGGTCGACAAAACTACCAACTGGTCACAAAAATGGAACCGTAACATCGATGCGCATCTTTTTCATGTAGAGTTTATCTTAAACTGACACACCGTTGTGTGAATAAGAAGGGACCTAAGAAAGGAGATTAGAGAAGGAGCTTAATGGAGGCAGACAAGAAACAACCTACATGGTGTATACTGCTCCATCCTCTCGTGAAAGAGGGCCCACCATGTGCGCTCGAAGATGGCTCGACTCAGCCTGGTCCGATAGAAACGGCTGATTTGAGTTGAGAGATGCTTTGAGTTTTGTGCGGGCTAATTTTTTAATGCGCCCCAAACAAATAAAAAATATCTAGCACGGACCTGCCTGGACGTAATGCAGGCTATCAAACGCGAGGGAAATTGGTTTTTGTTAAATTAGTTCTCTCAAGCACAGATCAAATTACAATACCCTCGGAAGTGTGGGACAGCAATCAAAACCAGAGCCGTATCCAGAAGCTGTTCTCTCCGACCGACCGATCGTGACTGACAAGATCACGAAGATATCGAGCGAAGGATCCAGATCAGGCAGCCACTGCGCGCGTACTGATACAATTATATTTTTCGGGCTATACGTGAATAATCCGGTGGCGCCCACGGCATACTCGCATGTGCGTACAGGTCGGCACCAGCTGCTAGGTGCCCACGGGTGGGTCCCTGACAGTGACAGGTCACGCCGAATACTGGTGTAGGAGTACATGCCTAAGCCTGTGGAAGCAACAGCAACATAAAATTGAAGTTAAGAAACAACATCATCGTCTTAAATTATGAATCATTAGGACTCGAAATCTAGTCCAGCTGCCGTATCGTTTGATCAATTGATGTTACTGCTCCTGGCATTTCCATGATTTATATCGATATTGCTATCCTTTTGGAGTGGGCCGTTACAAAGGACGGGCTCCATGAAGCCTTTTTTTAAAGAAAAAAACAAAGTATATTTGAAAGTTTAAAAATATGTCAGTTGTTTTCTGAAAATACATATGAATGTTCTTCAAGTATGTACTCCCTTCATTCCTTTTTGTGGTGCACATAGTTTCTTGCTCCCATTTCAAAATGTAATGCGTGCATGCTGGTTTGACAAGTTACCCCTTGCCTGAAAACGAGTGACACTCTTCGCAAAAAAAGAAAAAAAAATGAAAACGTGTGACACACAAAACATCATGCCCTTTGGCCTAGGCCTCCTCCTGGCTAGGTGGCGTTATCAGTTGATGGGTCGTTTATGAAAGAATCTAGGAGGGCAGGTTCAGGTATGGTTCTTAGAGATTCAGATGGGGTGGTCATCTTTTCGTTTTATCGTTACCTATTTCACTGCAATGATACCCTAGAGTCAGAAGTTAGTGCGGTGTTAGAAGGACTATCAATGAGTATGCAACAATCAGACTTTCCAATTGTGATTCAATCTAACAGCTCGTGTGTTGTTGCGGCTTTATCAGATGATTCATTGGATCACTCCGCCTATGGACATCTTATGTTAGAGATCAAGAAACTTCTGGAGTTGCGTGGGTTTATTCCACAGAAAATCGAGTGTCATCAAAATAGAGTTGCTCATAGTCTTGCTAATATTGATCGTTCTGGTGGTAGCACCGCTTGTTGGTTTCGCTGTGTGCCGGAGAGTGTAGCTGAAGATGTATTAGCAGGCTACCCAGCCGTCGCCTACCCAAAAAAAATTAGGTTTCTCTACCTCCCGCCGGCGCCGGCGTCGATCCGCCCCATCTACGTGGCCTTAGGGCCATGGGGACGGAGTGGATCCCGGCCCTTGCCGGTGGGAGGGCTCCGTTTTTAGATCTTTTTCGAGATTTGTTAGGGTTTGTGTCCTACTAAGGAAGGCGAGACGACGGCGACTCCCTGAAGATGGAATAAAGGTCTCCCCGCCTAGTCCCCGTTCCGGTGATGCGTCTAGCATCGTCGGTGGGCATGTGGAGGTGTGTCTCTGGTGGATCTGTCTCTGGTGGATTTGCTCGGATCTGTTCGTCATTCGTCTTTGTTCGTGTGTCTTCAGGTTGGATCCTTCTTATCTACACTCTTCATCGGTGGCGGTTGCTGTTCCGGTGCGTTGGTTTTATGGGGCCTTAGCACACTACTTTCCGACTGTCTACTACAACAAAGTTTGCCCGGCTCCAGCGAGGGAGGGGCGATGACAGCAGCGCGCCTTCGGCTTGCTTCAGTGCTTTTAGTCGTTGCTAGGTAGTCTACGGATCTGGATGTAATTTTTATTATTCTAGTGTTCGTTGTACTACCATGATTAAAGATGAATAGATCGGAAGTTTATCCCGCAAAAAGAAGAAGAAGATGTATTAGCAGACTGTAATTCTATTACCCAGGAATAAAACACACACTTTCGTCGCAAAAAAAGAGTGACTGAAAGTGCAACTATCCGTGGGTGGTTTTGGTAATTCCTAACACCATATAACTCACTGAGCTAATGCTACTTAAAGATAAACATTTCAGGAAAGCTCAATGATTGGCATGGCATGGATGAGAAAAGTGGATCCCTCAAAATTCTAAGGACAAAGAATTGGCTCAAGCTCAAAGCTCAGGACTCTACATCTTTTTATTTTAAGTGATCCAAGATCACATTGAGTCTATAGGAAAAGCCAATACTATTAAGAGGGATGAGGTGTTGCTTAATGGCTTGCTTGCTCAAAGTGCTTAGTGATATGCTCCAAAAGCCATCAACTACTTTCTCATATCCACATATGTCCCAAACCAGAAGTCAAACTCGGCCCCACCGAAACTTTCTATCTCGCGCTACCGAGTTCAGTTGACAAAGCCACTGCCAGAAACCCTAGTCTTTTCGGTCTCACCGATAGGGATTTCTGTCTCACCGAGATGGGATTGCAATCTTTCTGTTTCCCTTCGTAACGTTTCGGTCAAACCGAGATGAGCGATCGGTCCCACCGAGATTGCAATGCAAACTCTCTATTTCCCTTTCATAACGTTTCGGTCCAACCGAGATGAGCGAATCGGTCCCACCGAGTTTGCCTGACCAACTCTCTGTTAGTCCATTACCAAAATCGGTCTCACCGAGTTTGTGTAATCGGTCTCACCGAGATTACGTTATGCCCTAATCCTAACAAAATCAGTCCCACCGAGTTGACATGTCAGTCCAATAGAAAATCCTAACGTTCACATTTTGAACAAAATCGATCTGACCGAGTTTTATGATTCGGTCCCACCGAGTTTGTTGATTTGTGTGTAACGGTTAGATTTTGTGTGGAGTCTATTTATACCCCTCCACCCACTCTTCATTCATGGAGAGAGCAATCAGAACATGCCTACACTTCCAACATACATTTTCTGAGAGAGAACCACCTACACTTGTGTTGAGGTCAAGATATTCCACTCCAACCACATAAATCTTGATCTCTAGCCTTCCCCAAGTTGCTTTCCACTTAAATCATCTTTCCACCAAATCCAAATCCTGTGAGAGGGAGTTGAGTGTTGGGGATACTATCATTTGAAACACAAGAGCAAGGAGTTCATCATCAACACACCATTTGTTATCTCTTGGAGAGTGGTGTCTCCTAGACTGGCTAGGTGTCACTTGGGAGCCTCCGTCAAGATTGTGGAGTTGAACCAATGAGTTTGTAAGGGCAAGGAGATCGCCTACTTTGTGAAGATCTACCCAAGTGAGGCAAGTCCTTCGTGGGCGACGGCCATGGTGGGATAGACAAGGTTGCTTCTTTGTGGACCCTTTATGGGTGGAGCCCTCCGTGGACTCGCGCAACCGTTACCCTTCGTGGGTTGAAGTCTCCATCAATGTGGTTGTACGATAGCAACACCTATCGGAACCACGCCAAAAATCTCCATGTCTTCAATTGCGTTTGCACACTCCAAGATCCTCCCTTTACCTTCATATGCAATTGTTTTACTTTCCGCTGCTATACTCTTAGAATTGCATGTGTAGGTTGATTGCTTGACTTGTGCTAAGTTGCTAAAATATGCCTAGAACTAAAATTGGGAAAAGGCTAGATTTTTATTTGGTCAAGTAGTCTAATCACCCCCCTCTAGACATACTTTTGATCCTACAAGTGGTATCAGAGCTTTGGTCTCCATTTGCTTTGATTTTCATAGCTTTTGATGGTCATAGCATTGGTTTCACAACCAAGGAGATTATGGCATCTAGCGAGGGAAATTACCACCGTAGAGGTCCTTACTTTGATGGTACAAATTTTGCTAGTTGGAAGCATAAGATGAAAATGCATATTCTTGGACAGAACCCTGCCGTTTGGGCTATTGTGTGTATTGGCTTGCAAGGTGAATTCTTTGATGGGAGATAACCAAACCGTGAAGCCACCGCGGAAGAGTTGAAGATGCTACAATACAATGCTCAAGCTTGTGATATTCTCTTCAACGGATTATGCCTCAAAGAATTCAACAAAATCAGCCATCTTGAGAATGCAAAGGAAATTTGGGATACTTTGATTGATATGCACGAAGGTACCGAATCTGTCAAGGAATCCAAATTGGATGTGCTTCAAAGTCAGCTTGACAAGTTCAAAATGAAGGATGGTGAAGGCATCGCTGAAATGTACTCTAGGCTTGCTCTCATCACAAATGAGATTGCCGGCTTAGGAAGTGAAGAGATGACCGATAGATTCATCATCAAGAAGATCCTAAGAGCCTTGGATGGAAAATATGATACCGTGTGCACATTGATCTAAATGATGCCCAATTACAAATATCTCAAGCCAACGAAAGTTATTGGAAGAATTGTTGCTCATGAGATGTCACTCAAGGATAATGAAGAGCTTCACAACAAGTCAAGTTGTGCTTACAAAGCCCCATGTGATGCTCCCACATCATCAAGTGAGAAGCAAACCTCCAATGAAGATTTGAGTCTAATGGTGAAGAACTTCAACAAGTTCTACAAGAGTAGAAGCAAGGAAAGAGGTTCCAAGTCAAGGTCCTACAATGACAAAAGACCTTCTAGTCGTGAGCGTAATTGCTACAATTATGGAAGACCCGGACACTACTCCAATGAATGTACGACCCCCTACAAAAGAAGACAAGATTCTCCCAAAAGAAGGAGTAGAAGAGAAGAATCGCCATCAAGAGAGAGAAGGAGTAGAGATGATCGTTATGAACGAAGACCCTCTCGGAGAAGTAAGGACTCGAAAACGAAGGACAAGTCATCAAGGAGCTACACAAAAAGAAGACATCAAGCTCATGTTGGTGAATGGGTATCCGATTCCGACTCTGACAATCACTCCGACTCCGAATATACTCAAGATGAAGGTGTTGCCGGACTAGCACTTGTGACAACCAACACCTACAACATATTTGACTCACGAAATGAAGGAATTGGGAGATGCTTCATGGCTAAAGGTCCAAAGGTAATACACCCCGAGTATGTTGATTTCAATAGTGATGAAGATGATTTGCTAGGAGATGATGATTTACTTGTTGACAACTCTAATTATGAAAACTATGATGAGCTTGCTATTAATCATAATAATCAAGATAAAACGAATGACGATGATAAGAAGGAGATTGAGCGTCTAACTAAAGAACTAAACACTCTTAAGTTAGCTCATGAAACTACCTTGGAAGATCATTGAGAAATTTTAAAAACTCATGATAAGCTACGCTCTGAAAAGCTCAATGATACGCCTCCAACGTATCTATAATTTTTGATTGCTCCATGCTATATTATCTTATGTTTTGGACATTATTGGGCTTTATTATCCACTTTTATATTATTTTTGGGACTAACCTATTGACCCAGAGCCCAGTGCCAGTTCCTATTTTTTCCCTTGTTTCAGTGTTTCAAAGAAAAGGAATATCAAACGGAGTCGAAACGGAATGAAACCTTCTGGACAAGTTATTTTTGGAAGGAAAGCAACCTAATAGATTTGGAGTGCACGTCAGGAAAGAAACGAGGGATCCACGAGGTAGGGGGGCGCGCCCACCCCCCTAGGGCGCGCCCTCCACCCTCGTGGGCCCCTCATGGCTCCCCTGGCGTATTTCTTCCACCTATATATATCCATATACCCTAAAACGATCGGGGAACACAATAGATCGGGAGTTCCGCCGCCAGAAGCCTCCGTAGCCACCGAAAGCCAATCTAGACCCGTTCCGGCACACTGCCGGAGGGGGAATCCTTCTCTGGTGGCCATCTTCATCATCCCGGTGCTCTCCATGACGAGGAGGGAGTAGTTCTCCCTCGGGGCTGAGAGTATGTACCAGTAGCTATGTATTTGATCTCTCTCTCTCTCTCTTGTGTTCTTGATTTGGCACGATCTTGATGTATCGCGAGCTTTGCTATTATAGTTGGATCTTATGTTTCTTCTCCCCCTCTACTCTCTTGTAATGGATTGAGTTTCCCCTTCGAAGTTATCTTATCAGATTGAGTCTTTAAAGATTTGAGAACACTTGATGTATGTCTTGCCATGCGTATCTGTGGTGACAATGGGATATCACGTGATTCACTTGATGTATGTTTTGGTTATCAACTTGCGGGTTCCGCCCATGAACCTATGCATAGGGGTTGGTGAAGGAAATATGCCCTAGAGGCAATAATAAAGTTATTATTTATTTCCTTATATCATGATAAATGTTTATTATTCATGCTAGAATTGTATTAACCAGAAACATAATACATGTGTGAATACATAGACAAACAGAGTGTCACTAGTATGCCTCTACTTGACTAGCTCGTTGATCAAAGATGGTTATGTTTCCTAACCATAGACATGAGTTGTCATTTGATTAACGGGATCACATCATTAGGAGAATGATGTGATTGACATGACCCATTCCATTAGCTTAGCACCCGATCGTTTAGTATGTTGCTATTGCTTTCTTCATGACTTATACATGATCCTATGACTATAATATTATGCAACTCCCGTTTACCGGAGGAACACTTTGTGTGCTACCAAACGTCACAACGTAACTGGGTGATTATAAAGGTGCTCTACAGGTGTCTCCAAAGGTACATGTTGGGTTGGCGTATTTCGAGATTAGGATTTGTCGCTCCGATTGACGGAGAGGTATCTCTGGGCCCTCTCGGTAATACACATCACTTAAGCCTTGCAAGCAATGCAACTAATAAGTTAGTTGCAAGATGATGTATTACGGAACAAGTAAGGAGACTTGCCGGTAACGAGATTGAACTAGGTATTGAGATACCGACGATCGAATCTCGGGCAAGTAACATACCGATGACAAAGGGAACAACATATGTTGTTATGCGGTCTGACCGACAAAGATCTTCGTAGAATATGTAGGAGCCAATATGAGCATCCAGGTTCCGCTATTGGTTATTGACCGGAGACGTGTCTCGGTCATGTCTACATTGTTCTCGAACCCGTAGGGTCTGCACGCTTAACGTTACGATGACAGTTTCATTATGAGTTTATATATTTTGATGTACCGAAGGTTGTTTGGAGTCCCGCATGTGATCACGAACTTGACGAGGAGTCTCGAAATGGTCGAGACACAAAGATTGATATATTGGACGACTATATTTGGACACCGGAAAGGTTCCGGGTAAGATTGGGACAATACCGGATCACCGAGAGGTTATCGGAACCCCCCGGGAGGTATATGGGCCTTATTGGGCCTTAGTGGAAAGGAGGGGAAAGGAGCAAGGGAGGGGGCGCCCCCCCAAGCCCAATCCGAATTGGGAGGGGGGCCGCCCCCCACCCCCTTTCCTTCCTGCCTCCTTCCTCTTTCTTCCCTCTCCTACTCCTAATAGGAAAAAGGGGAGTCCTACTCCCGGTGGGAGTTGGACTCCCCCCCTTGGGCGCGCCACCCTCCTTGGCCGGCCCCCTCCTCCACTCCTTTATATACGGGGGCAGGGGGGCGCCCCAGAGACACAACAATTGATCATTGATCTCTTAGCCGTGTGTGGTGCCCCCCTCCACCATAATCCTCGATAATATTGTAGCGGTGCTTAGGCGAAGCCCTGCGACGGTACAACATCAAGATCGTCACCACGCCGTCGTGCTGACAGAACTCATCCCCGACACTTTGCTGGACCGGAGTCCGGGGATCATCATCGAGCTGAACGTGTGGTAGAACTCGGAGGTGTCGTAGTTTCGGTGCTTGATCGGTCGGGCCGTGAAGACGTACAACTACATCAACCGCGTTGTCATAACGCTTCCGCTTTCGGTCTACGAGGGTACGTGGACAACACTCTCCCCTCTCGTTGCTATGCATCACCATGATCTTGCGTGTGCGTAGGAATTTTTTTGAAATTGCTACGTTCCCCAACAGTGGCATCCGAGCCAGGTTTTATGCGTTGATGTAATATGTACGAGTAGAACACAAGTGAGTTGTGGGCGATATAAGTCATACTGCTTACTAGCATGTCACACTTTGGTTCGGCGGTATTGTTGGATGAAGCGGCCCGGACTGACATTACGCGTACGCTTACGCGAGACTGGTTTTACCGCCGTGCTATGCACACAGGTGACTAGCGGGTGCCAGTTTCTCCAACTTTAGTTGAACCGAGTGTGGCTACGCCCGGTCCTTGCGAAGGTTAAAACAGCACCAACTTGACAAACTATCGTTGTGGTTTTGATGCGTAGGTAAGAACGGTTCTTGCTAAGCCCGTAGCAGCCACGTAAAACTTGCAACAACAAAGTAGAGGACGTCTAACTTGTTTTTGCAGGGCATGTTGTGATGCGATATGGTCAAGACGTGATGAGATATAAGTTGTTGGATGAGATGATCATGTTTTCTTGAAGTTATCGGCAACTGGCAAAAGCCTTATGGTTGTCTCTCTATTGCATAAGATGCAAGCGCCAAATAATTGCTTTACTTTATCGCTATGCGATAGCAATAGTTGCATGAGCAATAGTTAGCAAGACGACCATGTGACGACACATTGATATAGATCAAGATGATGGAGATCATGGTGTCATGCCGGTGATGATGGAGATCATGACGATGCTTTGGAGATGGATATCAAAGGCACAAGATGATGATGGCCATATCATGTCACATATTATGATTGCATGTGATGTTTATCTTTTATACATCTTATTTTGCTTAGTTCGGCGGTAGCATTATAAGATGATCTCTCACTAAATTTCAAGATAAAAGTGTTCTCCCTGAGTATGCACCATTGCCAAAGTTCGTCGTGCCCAGACACCACGTGATGATCGGGTGTGATAATCTCTACGTCCATCTACAACGGGTGCAAGCCAGTTTTGCACACGCAGAATACTCAGGTTAAACTTGACGAGCCTAGCATATGCAGATATGGCCTCGGAACACTGAGACTGAAAGGTCGAGCGTGAATCATATAGTAGATATGATCAACATAGTGATGTTCACCATTGAAAACTACTCCATTTCACGTGATGATCGGTTATGGTTTAGTTGATTTGGATCACGTGATCACTTAGAAGATTAGAGGGTTGTCTTTCTAAGTGGGAGTTCTTAAGTAATATGATTAATTGAACTTAAATTTATCATGAACTTAGTCCTGGTAGTATTAGCATATCTATGTTGTAGATCAATAGCTCGCGTTTAGCTCCCCTGTTTTATTTTTGATATGTTCCTAGAGAAAACTAAGTTGAAAGATGTTAGTAGCAATGATGCGGATTGGATCCGTGATCTGAGGTTTATCCTCATTGCTGGACAGAAGAATTATGTCCTTAATGCACCGCCAGGTGACAGACCTATTGCAGGAGCAGATGCAGACGTTCTGAACGTTTGGCTAGCTCAATATGATGACTACTTGATAGTTTAGTGCACCATGCTTAACGGCATAGAATCGGGACTTCAATGACGTCTTGAACGTCATGGAACATATGAGATGTTCCAGGAGTTGAAGTTAATATTTCAAGCAAATACCCGAGTTGAGAGATATGAAGTCTCCAACAAGTTCTATAGCTAAAAGATGGAGGAGAATAGCTCAAGCAGTGAGCATATGCTCAGATTGTCTGGGTACTACAATCGCTTGAATCAAGTGGGAGTTAATCTTCCAGATAAAATAGTGATTGACAGAATTCTCTAGTCACCATCACCAAGTTAGTAGAACTTCGTGATGAACTATAATATGCAAGGGATAACGGAAACGATTCCCAAGCTCTTCGTAATGCTGAAATCGATGAAGGTAGAAATCAAGAAAGAGCATCAAGTGTTGATGATTAACAAGACCACTAGTTTCAAGAAAAGGGCAAAGGGAAGGAAAGGGAACTTCAAGAAGAACGGCAAGCAAGTTGCTGCTCAAGTGAAGAAGCCCAAGTCTGGTCCTAAGCCTGAGACTAAGTGCTTCTACTGCAAAGGGACTGGTCACTGGAAGCAGAACTGCCCCAAGTATTTGGCGGATAAGAAGGATGGCAAAGTGAAGAAAGGTATATTTGATATACAGATTATTGATGTGTATTTTACTAGTGTTCGTAGCAACCCCTCGGTATTTGATACTGGTTCAGTTGCTAAGAGTAGTAACTCGAAACGGGAGTTGCAGAATGAACAGAGACTAGTTAAGGATGAAGTGACGATGTGTGTTGGAAGTAGTTCCAAGATTGATATGATCATCATCGCACACTCCCTATACTTTCAGGATTAGTGTTGAACCTAAATAAGTGTTATTTGGTGTTTGTGTTGAGCATGAATATGATTTGATCATGTTTATTGCAATACGGTTATTCATTTAAGTAAGAGAATAAATTGTTGTTCTGTTTACATGAATAAAACCTTCTATGGTCATACACCCAATGAAAATGGTTTGTTGGATCTCGTTTGTGGTGATACACATTCTCATAATATTGAAGCCAAAAGATGCAAAGTTAATAATGATAGTGCAACTTATTTGTGGCACTGCCGTTTAGGTCATATTGGTGTAAAGCGCATGAAGAAAATCCATGCTGATGGGTTTTTGGAATCACTTGATTATGAATCAGTTGATGCTTGCGAACCGTGCCTCATGGGCAAGATGACTAAGACTCTGTTCTCCAGAACAATGGAGCAAGCAACTGACTTATTAGAAATAGTACATACTAATGTATGCAGTCCGATGAATGTTGAGGCTCACGGCGGGTATCATTATTTTTTGACCTTCACAGATGATTTGAGCAGATATGGGTATATCTACTTGATGAAACATAAGTCTGAAACATTTGAAAAGTTCAAAAACTTCAGAGTGAAGTGGAAAATCATTGTGACAAGAAAATAAAGTTTCTACGATTTGATCGCAGAGACAAATATTTGAGTTACGAGTTTGGTCTTCAATTAAAACAATGTGGAATAGTTTCACAAAATCGTGCCATCTGGAACACCACAGCATAATGGTGTGTCCGAATGTCATAACCGTACTATAATTGGATATAGTGCAATCTATGATGTTTCTTACCGATTAACCACTATAGTTTTGAGATTATGCATTAGAGACAGCTACATTCACATTAAAAAGGGCACCATCTAAATCCGTTGAGGCGACACCGTATGAACTGTGGTTTGGCAAGAAACCAAAGTTGTCGTTTCTTAAAGTTTTAGGTTGCAATGCTTATGTGAAAAAGTTTCAACTTGATAAGCTAAAACCCAAATTGGAGAAGTGTGTCTTCATAGGATACCCAAAATAAAATGTTGGGTACACCTTCTATCACAGATCCAAAGGCAAGTTATTCATTGCTGAGAATGGATCCTTTCTAGAGAAGAAGTTTCTCTCGAAAGAAGTGAGTGGGAGGAAAGTAGAACTTGATGAGGTAACTGTATCTGCTCCCTTATTGGAAAGTAGTTCATCACAGAAATCTGTTCATGTGACTACTACACCAATTAGTGAGGAAGCTAATGATGATGATCATGAAACTTCAGAACAAGTTACTACTGAACCTCGTAGATCAACCAGAGTAAGATCCGCACCAGAGTGGTACGGTAATGCTGTTCTGGAGGTCATGTTACTTGACCATGACGAGCCTACGAACTATGAGGAAGCGATGATGAGCCCAGATTCCACGAAATGGCTTAAGGCCATGAAATCTGAGATGAGATCCATGTATGAGAACAAAGTATGGACTTTGATTGACTTGCCCATTGATCAGCGAGCCATTGAGATTAAATGGATCTTCAAGAGGAAGACGGACGCTGATAGTAGTGTTACTA
Source organism: Triticum urartu (assembly GCF_003073215.2). Lineage (NCBI taxonomy): Eukaryota > Viridiplantae > Streptophyta > Magnoliopsida > Poales > Poaceae > Triticum > Triticum urartu. Next base: position 508,114,527 of record NC_053024.1, on the reverse strand, counting down.
TCTACAAAGCTAGAATTGTCGCAAAAAGGTTTTCGACAAGTTCAAGGTGTTGACTACGATGAGAGTTTCTCACTCGTATCTATGCTTAAGTCTGTCTGAATCATGTTAGCAATTGCCGCATTTTATGAAATCTGGCAAATGGATAAAAAAACTGCATTCTTTAATGGATTTATTAAAGAAGAGTTGTATATGATGCAACTAGAAGGTTTTGTCAATCCTAAAGGTACTAAAAAAATATGCAAGCTCTAGCGATCCATCTATGGACTGGTGCAAGCATCTCGGAGTTGGAATATACGCTTTGATAAGTTGATCAAAGCATATAGTTTTATACAGACTTGCGATGAAGCCTGTATTTACAAGAAAGTGTGTGGGAGCACTACATCATTTCTGATAAGTATATGTGTATGACATATTGTTGATCGGAAATAATCTAGAATTATTCCGCAAAGCATAAAGGAGTGTTTGAAAGGAGTTTTTCAAAGAAAGACCTCGGTGAAGCTGCTTACATATTGAGCATCAAGATCTATAGAGATAGATCAAGACACTTGATAAGTTTTCAATGAGTACATACCTTGACAAGTTTTTGAAGTAAGTTCAAAATGGAACAGTCAAAGAAAGAGTTCTTTCCTGTGTTACAAGGTGTGAAATTGAGTAAGACTCAAAGCCCGACCATGGCAGAAGATAGAGAGAGAATGAAAGTCATTCCCTATGCCTCAGCCATAGGTTCTATAAAGTATGCCATGCCGTGTACCAGACCTATTGTATACCCTGCCCTGAGTTTGGCAAGGGAGTACAATAGTGATCTAGGAGTAGATCACTGGACATTGGTCAAAATTATCCTTAGTGGAATAAGGATATGTTTCTCAATTATGGAGGTGACAAAAGGTTCGTCGTAAAGGGTTACGTCGATGCAAGTTTTGACACTAATCCAGTGAATCTAAGTCTCAATCTGGATACATATTGAAAGTGGGAGCAATTAGCTAGAGTAGCTCTGTGCAGAGCATTGTTGACATAAAAATTTGCAAAATACGTACGGATCTGAATATGGCAGACCCGTTGACTAAACTTCTCTCACAAGAAAAACATGATCACACCTTAGTACTCTTTGGGTGTTAATCACATAGCGATGTGAACTAATTATTGACTCTAGTAAACCCTTTGGGTGTTGGTCACATGTCGATGTGAACTATGGGTGTTAATCACATGGTGATGTGAACTACTGGTATTAAATCACATGGCGATGTGAACTAGATTATTGACTCTAGTGCAAGTGGGAGACTGAAGGAAATATGCCCTAGAGGCAATAATAAAGTTATTATTTATTTCCTTATATCATGATAAATGTTTATTATTCATGCTAGAATTGTATTAACCGGAAACATAATACATGTGTGAATACATAGACAAACAGAGTGTCACTAGTATGCCTCTACTTGACTAGCTCGTTGAATCAAAGATGGTTATGTTTCCTAACCATAGACATGAGTTGTCATTTGATTAACGGGATCACATCATTAGGAGAATGATGTGATTGACATGACCCATTCCATTAGCTTAGCACCCGATCGTTTAGTGTTGCTATTGCTTTCTTTATGACTTATACATGTTCCTATGATTATGAGATTATGCAACTCCCGTTTACCGGAGGAACACTTTGTGTGCTACCAAATGTCACAACGTAACTGGGTGATTATAAAGGTGCTCTACAGGTGTCTCCAAAGGTACATGTTGGGTTGGCGTATTTCGAGATTAGGTTTTGTCGCTCCGATTGTCGGAGAGGTATCTCTGGGCCCTCTCGGTAATACACATCACTTAAGCCTTGCAAGCAATGCAACTAATAAGTTAGTTGCAAGATGATGTATTACAGAACGAGTAAGGACACTTGCCGGTAATGAGATTGAACTAGGTATTGAGATACTGACGATCGAATCTCGGGCAAGTAACATACCGATGACAAAGGGAACAACATATGTTGTTATGCGGTCTGACCGATAAAGATCTTCGTAGAATATGTAGGAGCCAATATGAGCATCCAGGTTCCGCTATTGGTTATTGACCGGAGACGTGTCTCGGTCATGTCTACATTGTTCTCGAACCCGTAGGGTCCGCACGCTTAACGTTATGATGACAGTTTCATTATGAGTTTATATATTTTGATGTACCGAAGGTTGTTTGGAGTCCCGGATGTGATCACGGACTTGACGAGGAGTCTCGAAATGGTCGAGACACAAAGATCGATATATTGGACGACTATATTTGGACACCGGAAAGGTTCCGGGTAAGATTGGGACAATACCGGATCACCGAGAGGTTATCGGAACCCCCCGGGAGGTATATGGGCCTTATTGGGCCTTAGTGGAAAGGAGGGGAAAGGAGCAAGGGAGGGGGCGCGCCCTCCCCCAAGCCCAATCCAAATTGGGAGGGGGGCCGGGGCCCCCTTTCCTTCCTTCCTCCTTCCTCTTTCTTCCCTCTCCTACTCCTAATAGGAAAAAGGGGAGTCCTACTCCCGGTGGGAGTTGGACTCCCCCCCTTGGGCACGCCACCCTCCTTGGCCGGCCCCCTCCTCCACTCCTTTATATACGGGGGTAGGGGGCACCCCAGAGACACAACAATTGATCATTAATCTCTTAGTCGTGTGCGGTGCCCCCCTCCACCATAATCCTCGATAATATTGTAGCGGTGCTTAGGCGAAGCCCTGCGACGGTAGAACATCAAGATCGTCACCACGCTGTCGTGCTGACGGAACTCATCCCCGACACTTTGCTGGATCGGAGTCCGGGGATCGTCATCGAGCTGAATGTGTGCTAGAACTCGGAGGTGCCGTAGTTTCGGTGCTTGATCGGTCGGGCCGTGAAGACGTACGACTACATCAACCGCGCTGTCATAACGCTTCCGCTTTCGGTCTACGAGGGTACGTGGACAACACTCTCCCCTCTCGTTGCTATGCATCACCATGATCTTGCGTGTGCGTAGGATTTTTTTTGAAATTGCTACGTTCCCCAATAGTTGGCACACGTTTTCGTCGTGATTCTCCGGTAGAAACTTTGGGGCACTCTTTGAGGTTCTATGTGTTGGTTGAATAGATGAATCTGAGATTGTGTGATGCATATCGTATAATCATACCCACGGATACTTGAGGTGACATTGGAGTATCTAGGCGACATTAGGGTTTTGGTTGATTTGTGTCTTAAGGTGTTATTCTAGTATGAACTCTAGGGCTGTTTGTGACACTTATAGGAATAGCCCAACAGATTGATTGGAAAGAATAACTTTGAGGTGGTTTCATACCCTACCATAATCTCTTCGTTTGTTCTCCGCTATTAGTGACTTTGGAGTGACTCTTTGTTGCATGTTGAGGGATAGTTATATGATCCAATTATGTTATTATTGTTGAGAGGACTTGCACTAGTGAAAGTATGAACCCTAGGCCTTGTTTCAACACATGCAATACCGTTTACGCTCACTTTTATCATTCGTTACCTTGCTGTTTTTATATTTTCAGATTACAAAAACTATTATCTACCATCCATATACCACTTGTATCACCATCTCATCGCCGAACTAGTGCACCTATACAGTTTACCATTGTATTGGGTGTGTTGGGGACACAAGAGACTCTTTGTTATTTGGTTGCAAGGTTGCTTGAGAGAGACCATCTTCATCCTACGCCTCCTACGGATTGATAAATCTTAGGTCATCCATTTGAGGGAAATTTGCTACTGTCCTACAAACCTCTGCACTTGGAGGCCCAACAACGTCTACAAGAAGAAGGTTGTGTAGTAGACATCACTCAACCTTGAGCAAGAACATGAGTTTTTAAAATCAATCAATGATGATCTTCGCAAGAAAAGTTCTTCTTACATTGCCAAGCGTTTACTCTTGTCTACTTACATGCCACAAGTTAAATCTAGTAACAAGAACAAGAAAGATTCTTCATATAGTAGTAACAACAATCATGCTAAATCCAATGTTGTTGCTTCTAGTAGCTCTCTTGATTACACTAATGATTCTCTTAGCCAAGTTACACTTGAGCAAGAAAATAGCTTATTGAAGGGAATTATAGAGAAAGGTATTTACAAGAGCCTTGCCGGAAGTAAGCAATTTGAGGAAATTGTACGTAGGCAAGGAAGACACCGGAAGAATCAAGGTGTTGGTTTTGAACGAAAGTTCAATCCAATGGAGTTGAGTGGGAAGAAGATCAATACCCCAAGACGAGTTTGTTCCTCAACAAGAGAAGTATGATCCTACTTCTTTCAAAGGAACACAATCTCAAGATGATCTTCCACCACAAGACCACAAGCAAAAAGTCAAGGACAAGCTTCAAGAGGAGATTGATGCATTCGAGTAAGCACCCAAGACCTTGGTTAAATGGATTCCCAAGACTACATCAAGTTCTACTTCAAGTACGACTACAACCCCAAGGATTCCCATCAAGATGGTGTGGATCCTGAAGAACAAGAACTAGAGCGTTCTTGAGGGTGACTCCGCCAACATACTTCACTCTTATCGTTTTGGCAAGGACAAGTGCAAACAACTTTCATATCTTGCACTAGTTCAAGGAGTCACAAACCCTCTTGCTGGTAAGACAAGGGACAAGGTAACCTAATGCTTCCATGGACACCATCTTGTGTACACATCACTCTATGTCTATGGATATCCTTGCTTGTTCCTTGTGGGACTAACCCGTGTAGATATTGAAAGTGCAACTCACTCCAAAGGATTGGTCTGAATGATCTACATCTACATTGAGCATCCACATCTTCAACACCTACATGAATTCATCATCAACAAAACCCAAGGTTAGTTGATCCCACTTAGGGGGGATATCACATCTAGGGGGAGCTTTACTCTAATCAATTGAGCTAAAGCAACTCTAATGGTGTGAAAACAACAATGCTTTATGAAAAGTGGTAACCCCACTTGTGCTTAAATGATGAGTATGACCTATGATCAAATGTTCTCATTTGACTCCTAAGTCAATATACTCATATATAGATAACCTAGTCATCGCCAATTGCTTAATAGATGCTAGAGTGTCCGTGCATGCTTCGTCACATATTTCTTTTGCCATCTTATTATGTGAGCATGTTGGTTGCATATTTTACTCATTCGAGGACATTCATTTGTTGCTTTGATTGTTTGGCCTTTTCTATTTTGTCAAATGGATGGACAAGAATGCCTAAGAACTCCGTCTAGCTATCTATGCTTTTCTCTTCTCAAACTCTATTCATGCTACATCACAAAGTTTGATCAAGTCAGATTCGAACCACTCTGTGTGAGGGGCACTCGGAGTTCCTGATTCGTCATAGACTTAAACTTCCAAAACCTCTTTGTGCATTTCGGTCTGACCGATTCGTCATTTTTAGTCCTACCGAGATCACTTAGTTGATGTAGGTTTTCAATCTCGGTGCAACCGATTAGAACCTTTCGGTCACACCAAGTTGCAGTAACTGCTTGGCAGTTTTGCATCTCGGTGCCACCGAGTTGTTCCACTCGGTCACACCGACAGGGTCAGGTTATATATACTGACGAGCCAAATTTGGGAAATTTTTCCGAAACCCTTCGCCCGCGCATAACCTACTCTGCCTCCTCGGATCTCCGGATCATCCTTTCATCGTCATCGACCTGCCGCCACTGGTCTCCGCCGCCGTCAACGAAAATCTGCCCCGCCGTTGCCGTCGTAGCAAGTTCACCGCTGATGTAGGGTATGAACTCGATCTTTGTGCTATCCCTTAACTCCGATTCGTAGCACATTGCTTTGCCATGATTCTTGCCATGTATGAAATCATCCTGTCCAGGGAAAGCATCCTGTAGATTAGATTTGATTTGAAAATTTAGGGTTAGGTCTCCGCCGAACTCATCTCGGACCGATCGAGTTGTAGAAATCGGTCTCATCGATTTGGCTTAGGACATGGCACATGCGTTTTCTATCTAACCGAAAATTGCAAATCGGTGTGACTGAGTTCAATTCTCTGTGAAACCCTAGCAGTCTCGGTGCCATCGAACTGTGACTCGGTCTGACCGAGTTCACTAGTTTAGGTTCCAAAAGCTGCTTCAGTATCACCGAGTTTACAAATCAGTAGATCCGAAATGTTTTATGTGAAGAACTAAAACTAAGTTTTTGAGTCAATTGTTTTGCAAAACTCTTGTACTTTGTGATGCTCATCTTCTCTACCTCATCTATAATCTATTCACAGGGTCTGCTGACAATTTGCTTGCAAGATGTCTGATCAAAGTGACTGCCAGAACAAGTCTGAGGAGCAGGTTCAACTGAGTGAGGGCACTAGTCCCTCTAGCACTTCTGATGAGGGTAGCAGGAGCACACCAAGCAACTTGCCCAAGGCAGCCACCAGAACAAGGAAGAAGAAGACCTCAGATTCTGAGGATGAGGATTGTGTGGCTATGCCTGAAGCTGCTGCTGAAGAAGAAGAAGATGACTCATTTGTGTTGAGGAAGCTGAAGCCCAAGATCCCTGACCACAATGATACACACCCTCTGGCAGAAAACATGAAAATCAGGAAGGATGCAGGACTGAGGTTATGGAGATAGTATGATCCATATGTTGTCAGGAGGAGAACTGTTGTGGACTACATGTTTCACACCAAGGAACAACACGATTTTATGAGACAATCCTGCTTGACAAGAAGCCCATTGTGTGTGACATGAAATGGGTTGACTGGGAGTACACCAAAGAGAATGAAGATCACTATCCAGGTGTATATGACAGCTTCAAGGCATGTGGAGTTGACACTTTTGTTGCCCAGAAGCTCACCAAGTGGAACGATGAGCTGATCATGCAGTTTTACTCCACTGCCCACTTCTATCCAGATGGAAGGATAGTTTGGATGTCTGAGGGTACCAGGTACCAGTGCACAATTGATGAATGGGCTAAGCTGATCAATGCCCCTGCAGAGCATGAAGATGACTTGGATGTACATGCCAAGAAGAAGAAAGACCACATGTAGGATCGAAAGTATGTCTAGAGGGGGTGATTAGACTACTTGACTTAATAAAAATCTAGCATTTTCCCAATTTTAGTTCTTGGCAGATTTTAGCAACTTAGCACAAGTCAAGCAATCAACCTACACATGCAATTCTAAGAGTATAGCAGTGGAATGTAAAACAATTGCATATGAAGGTAAATGGAGGAGTTTGGAGGGAGCAAACGCAATGTAGACATGGACATTTTTGGCGTGGTTCTGATAGGTGGTGCTATCGTACATCCACGTTCATGAAGACTTCAACCCACGAAGGGTAACGGTTGCGCGATTCCATGGAGGGCTCCACCCATGAAGGGTCCACGAAGAAGCAACCTTATCTATCCCACCATGGCTGTCGCCCACGAAGGACTTGCCTCACTCGGGTAGATTTTCATGAAGTAGGCGATCTCCTTGCCCTTACAAACTCCTTGGTTCAACTCCACAATCTTGACGGAGGCTCCCAAGTGACACCTAACCAATCTAGGAGACACCACTCTCCAAGAGGTAATAAATGGTGTGTTGATGATGAACTCCTTGCTCTTGTGCTTCAAATGATAGTCTTCCCAACACTTAACTCTCTCTCACAGGATTTGGATTTGGTGGAAAGATGATTTGAGTGGAAAGCAACTTGGGGAAGGCTAGAAATCAAGATTTATGTGGTTGGAGTGGAATATCTTGACCTCAACACAAGTGTAGGTGGTTCTCTCTCAGAAAATATATGTCGGAAGTGTAGGCATGTTCTGATGGCTCTCTCCATGAATGAAGAGTGGGTGAAGAGGTATATATAGCCTCCACACAAAATCTAACCGTTACACACAAATCACCAAACTTGGTGGGACTGAATCATAAAACTCGGTCAGACCGATTTAGTTCAAAATGTGAACGTTAGGATTCTCGGTGTGACCGACATGTCAACTCGGTGGGATCGATTTTATTAGGGTTAGGGCATAACGTAATCTCGGTGATACTGGTTACACAAATATGGCGAGACCGATTTTGGTAATGGACTAACAGAGAGTTGGTCAGGCAAACTCGGTGGGACCGATTCGCTCATCTCGGTTGGACCAAAACGTTACGAAAGGGAATAGAGAGTTTGCATTGCAATCTCGGTGGGACCGATCGCTTATCTCGGTATGACCGACACGTTACGAAGGGAAACAGAGAGATTACAATCCCATCTCGGTGAGACCGAGATCCCTATCGGTGAGAACGAAAAGATTAGGGTTTCTGGCAGTGGCTATGTTAACTGAACTCGGTGGCACCAGATATGAAATTTTGGTGGGGCCGAGTTGGACTTTTGGTTTGAGACATATGTGGATGTTAGAAAGTAGTTGAGGGTTTTTAGAGCATATCACTAAGCACTTTGAGCAAGAAACTCATTAAGAAACACATCATCCCTTCTTAATAGTAAGGCTTTTTCTATGGACTCAATGTGATCTTGGACCACTTAAACTGAAAAATATAGAGTCCTGAGCTTTGAGCTTGAGCCAATTCTTTGTCTTTAGAATTTTGAGGGATCCACTTTTCTCATCCATACCATGCCAATTATTGAGCTTTCCTGAAATGTTTATCTTTAAGTAGCATTAGCTCAATGAGCTATATGTTGTTAGGAATTACCAAAACCACCCAGGGATAGTTGCACTTTGAATCTCCCCCTTTTGGTAATTGATGACAACATATAGATCAAAGCTTCGAAAAATGATAAATAAGATTGAAAAGACATCGTCGCTTTGAGAAGTATGTGATAAGCAAGAACTCTCCCTAAATTTGTGCATTATTTGAAATTTGCTTTTGAATGCAAATGCACAATCAATTAGGATCATGGGTTACTCTTCCATGTCACATACATCTTGTGGGAGCGCTCAAAATGATAGTGATTAAAAGCATGCACTCATCACCAAGCAAGTGAATGATCATATAAGGAATATAAAGGATAACATCATTCAACCAAGCATTAATGTAGCATATGATCAACCACATGATCATATAAGTACCTCACAAGGACATAAAGTATCTCACACAAGCACTCAATAAAGAAGTTCATCCAAAGCAAAAACAAGAGAGATAAAAAGCAACACTCTCTCTGGAAGCCTATGATCTATACATTTTTCTTCCCCTTTGGCAACAAGTTACCAAAAAGTTCAAAAATGCATGGTGCTAAACGATTCTCAGACTTGATCTTTGGGAGGTTGTGTAGAGAGAACTCCAAGGACGAAAGATTCAGATGAAGTAGATGGAGCTGGTGGAGTGGCTGCTGGAGGTGGCACTGGAGCTGTAGCTGCTGGTGCTGACACTAAAGCTCTAGTATCTGTCACAGGCACTGCAGCAGATCTTGGTCCTCTGGGCACTCTAGCAAAAGCATCTATAGTAGACTTGCCCTTCCTCTCCTCAGCTTCCTCCTGAAGTTGCTTGACTGCAGTTTGGATCTCAGTTACCTTAACATCAAGATCAAAGAACTTCTACTCAACGATCCTCTCCAAGCTCTCCTGGTTCTTAGTCAGGGTGGCCAATCCCTTCTCAATCCTCAGTGTGGATTGGATCAGATATCCACGCTGATCTTGCTTGCTCTTCGAGAATACCCGAGATGCCTCTTCTATAGTTGGCATCTTTGCAGCTTTCTCTGCCCTTGCCTTCTCTCTCTTCTCATGTGCTTGAGCTGATGATGGTTCATTTTCATTCATGACTACAGTGTTGTCCTCAAATTCAGGGTAGATGGGCACGTGCTCCTTGTCCAAAAGATATGTTCCTGTGCCCATCTTGGAGTTGATGAGCTCCTGAATGTGTGGAGCATACCCACATCTCCTCTTCTGATCAGCTGTTGTCCTTTTGATTGTCTCCACAATCAGACTCATGACTTGGGGAGCAAGTTTATAGCATGTCCTCTGATCATCTTGTGATCACCTGACTTGGGGAGCAATGTGTGCCTTAGAATCCAGTTTATGGTAGGCAGACCAGACAACAAGTAGTGGACAGATCCAAACCTATGAGTATCCAAAGCAGCATCTGGGATCTCTTTGTACATGTTGGCCATAGAGTTATAGTCTTTCTTCTTCTCAGCATAAACATCCAAGTCATCGTCATGCTCTGCAGGGGCATTGATTAGCTTAGCCCATTCATCAACTGTAGACTAGTACCTGGTACCCTCAGACATCCAAACTATCCTTCCATCTGGATAGAAGTGGACAGTGGAGTAAAACTGCATGATCAGCTCATCGTTCCACTTGGTGAGTTTCTAGGCAACAAAAGTATCAACTCCACAAGCCTTGAAGCTATCATATGCACCTGGATAATGATCTTCATTCTCCTGGATGTATTCCCTGTCCACCCATTTCATGTCACATACAATGGGCTTCTTGTCAAGCAACACTGTCTCATGAAAATCTTAATGTTCCTTGGTGTGAAATCTGTAATCCACAGCAGTTCTTCTCTTGATAGCATATGGATCAGACTGTCTCCATAGTCTTAATCCTGCATCCTTCCTGATTTTCATGTTTTCTGCCACAGGGTGTGCATCATTGTGGTCAGGGATCTTGGGTTTCAGCTTCCTTAGCACTTGAGCTTCATCTTCTTCAGCAGATTCAGGCACTGGGGCCTTGTTCTTCTCCTCAGCAGGAATGTTTCTAGTGCTTCTCTTGGGCTTCTGAGCTGGAGCAGTTTCCTTGGGAGAAGCTTTGGGCTTTGATGGAGTAGCCCCTAATCTAATTGCATCCCCCATAAACTTCTGAGCTTTGGGTGCTGGTGCAGCATCTTCTTCCTCTTCCTCTTCTTCTCTCATTATGGAGGACTTCCCAATAACTTTGGCAATGGTCTTCTTGACCCTTTCTTTCCTCTTCTTGCCTTCTCCAACTGCCTCTTCAATTGGCTTTGAGGTTTCAGCAGTGGATGCTCTCACCTTAGACATAGGAACTCTTCTTGCTGGAGCCTTTGTTTTCATTCCTGGCTTTGTCGCAGCAGCTGTGCCATACTCCTTCTTCATCACTTTTCTCCTTGAAATGGCCTCATCCTCAACAGCCACATAATCTTCATCCTCTGAATCAGAAGTCATCTTCTTCCTTGTTCTGGTGGCTGCCTTGGGCAAGTTACTTGGTGTGCTCCTGCTGCCCTCATCAGAAGTGCTAGAGGGACTAGTGCCCTCACTTAGTTGAACCTGCTCCTCAGACTTGTTCTGACTATCACTTTGATCAGACATCTTGCAGGCAAACTATCAGCAGACCCTGTGAATAGATTATAGACGAGGTAGAGTAGATGAGCATCACAAAGTACAGGAGTTTTGCAAAACAATTGACTCAAATACTTAGTTTTAGTTCTTCACAGAAAGCATTTCGGATCTACCGATTTGTAAACTCGGTGATACCAAAGCAGCTTTTGGAACCTAAACCAGTGAACTCAGTTAGACCGAGTCACAGTTCAGTGGCACCGAGACTGCTAGGGTTTCACAGACAATTGAACTCGATCAGACCGAAAACGCATGTGCTCTGGCCTAAGCCAAATCGGTGAGACCTATTTCTACAACTCGGTCGGTCCGAGATGAATTCGGCGGAGACCTAACCCTAAATTTTCAAATCAAATCTAATCTACGGTATGCTTTCGCTGGACAAGATGATTTCATTCGTGGCAAGAATCATGGCAAAGCAATGTGCTAAGAATCAGAGTTATGGATTAGCACAAAGATCAAGTTCGTACCCTAGTTCGGCGGCGAACTTGCTACGGTGGCAATGGCGGGGCAGATTGCCGTTGACGGCGGCGAAGACCAGCGGCGGGAGGTCGCAGGCGACGAGAGGTAGATCCGGAGACCCGAGGAGGCAGAGAAGGTTACGTGCGGGCGAAGAGGTTCGGAAAATTTTCCAGAATTTATGTAACGCCCCGGATACAATTTTCCATATTGGTAACTCCGACTCTTGCCTTTTCCGGAGATGTGATACGATATTTTTTTCGTGGTTGGGTTTTGTCTTTGTTTTGCATTTTATTCATGTCATGCATTTCATATCATAGCATCATGTGCATCGCATTGGCATTCGTGCTTGTCTCATGCATCCGAGCATTTTCCCCGTTGTCCGTTTTGCAATCCGACACTCCTACGTCCTCCGGCGTCCCCCTTTTGTCTCTTTTCGTGAGCCGGTGTTAAACATTCTCGGAATGGACCGAGATTTGCCAAGTGGCCTTGGTACACCACCGATAGACCGCCTGTCAAATTTCGTGTCATTTGGAGTCCGTTTGATACTCCAACGGTTAACCGGGTAACCGGAGAGGCCTCGTATGTGTTACAGCCCAACACCCCCTCCAAAACAGCCCAATAACCCATCCAATCCTCTTCCATGTCCTCCACCGTCGGATCATGATCGCGTGGTCGAAAACTACACCCCACACTCCTACCTCCTCCTAGCTATAAATATGCCCTCTCCCCCGAAAATTGCGGATGAAACCCTAGCCTTCCTCTTCCTCGTGCCGCCGGACATGTCCACCCGCGCCGGACATGTCCACCGCGCCCCTCCATGTCGCTCCGACCAATGACATTGCGACACGTCACCTCCGCCGCCGCCCTCACCCTACCACAGCGCGCCACGTCAACGGACCCACGCCCACTTCGCCGCCTCCCGTGTCGGGCCCGTCTTCGCCGCCGCCGCCGCAGGGCCGCTCCCCTCCACCGCGCGCACCGCCGTGCTCCGCCGCCTCGCCCGTAGCATCGCCGCCTTCCTGCGCCCGTGCCGCCCCGCGCCCGTCGCCGGCGCGTCGCCTCCTCACCGGCCCCACCGCCTCCTCTCACGCCCGAGCCAGGCGGGCTCGTGCCGCGCCGCCCGGCCGCGTCCTCATCGGCTGCCGCCCGCGCCGTCCCGGCGAGCGCCCCGCCGTCCCGCGCTCGAGTCCGAGCTCGCCGCTGCCGCTAGGCGCCTCCCTGACCCCCACCGCGTTCGGATCCGGCGAGATCCGGCCTGGTTTCGCCTGGCGCGCCCGTCCCCGTCCATCTCCGGCGAGATTCCGGCAAGATCTGCCACCGTTGACTTTTCCCCCATCGAGGTCGTTTTTTGCCAAGTCCTGAAAACTTTGCATTCTGGTGCTCTGTTCATCATGCCATAACTCCATGAGCGTAGCTCCGTTTCACGCGCATTATATATCAAAATGTTCATCATGATGTGCTCTTCATTTTGTTCCAGTGTGGCATGCTTGTTTGAGTCCATCTTGATGCCCTAATCACTGATGCAAGAGTGCTATAAAATGTTTGCTCCTGTTACTTATCAGTTTAAGGTGATTTGTCATTTTTTCCACCTTTGTTGTGTGCATCATATGGGCATGAGCTCTACATATGTTTTGATCTATGCCATGTCATCTTTACAGGGGTGCTTGCCATGTATTTTTGTGATCCTTGTGGTGACTAGCACAAGCATGCAAAGTAGCCTTCGTGATATTGCTGATTTCTGGGACTTAGGATTTTGCTAAGCCCTTTTTCCTGCTGTTATTTTTATGCCATGTAAACTAGATGCTACAGTGATATACATGCTTGTTTTGAGTTGCTTCGGTGAGGATGTTTTGGACATATGGTTATGCTCTATCCATCCATGCCCATGTTTGCAATTATGGAGTGCCCTAGCATGTCTTAATCTTGCTCTACTTTTGCTATAAAATGTTCCTCGTAGATTGTTTACATGTTAATCAATTTTTCCATGGTTGTTGTTAGTGATCCAAGCATGCTATGAACTTGTTCTTGCCATGGTTAGCTTCATGAACATGTATTCTTGATGATGCCATACTTGTCTTGTCATGTAATGCCTTGTGGTGAGTGAATCGAGCTCGCAAAGTTGCCTTCATAACTCCGTTTATGCCATGCTCAGTTTTCTGCTAAGCCTGAAACTATTAATAAAACTTGCTATGTTTACATGGGTGCCATCACATCTTCTGTGCCTTTTTGGCTCATGATCAGTAAGGGGCATTTGTTCTATGCTTTTAGTAGTTTCATGCCATGCCTTGTTTTGCTATGATATGTTCCTGTAGCATGTTGTTAGCTTGCTCTAAACATGGCTTCCTGATATTATTTCCCGGCATGTTAGTATTTTCACTAAGTCTGTGATGCTGATATCTTTTGCACTTTTGCCATGCTTGTGTTCATGTTTTGTCAAGCATCTTGAGTAGATCACTGCCATATACTTTGTTGCTATGTTGGAGTGCAGTAGCTTAGTTTCTTGTTGCATTCTAGATGGCATCGTGCTGTTAATCGCAGAATTGTGTCATTCTTGTTTTGCTTGCCATTTGTAAACCGTGCATCCGATTCCGGTGATCTTTATATCGATTTTGACCGAAATCATCTCATCTTTCCAGCGGCACACTTGGGTTGCCAAGTTGATGCCTGGTTCAATCTCTCCCTTCCGAAGCACGCATATGCATTGCATATCACATCTCGCATATCATGTTATGTTTTGCATCATGTTGCTTGCACATTGCACCATCACTACTAGGGAAAACCTTATACACAGAATCTTAGCAGCAGCGTGGTTTAAAAACAAACGCTATTGCTAATTGATATGTCCATTTTGCATCATGCTTTTATATCAATATTTATTGCATTATGGGCTGTTATTACACATTATGTCACAATACTTATGCCTATTCTCTCTTCTTTTACAGGGTTTACATAAAGAGGGAGAATTCCGGCAGCTGGGATTCTGGTCTGGATAAAGAGCAAATATGAGAGACCTATTCTGCACAGCTCCAAAAGTCCTAAAACTTCACGGAAGATGTTTTCCAAATATATAAAAAATATTTAGAGCAAGAACTTCACCAGGGGGGCCACACCCTGCCCACGAGGGTGGGGGCGCGCCCCCTACCTCGTGGGCCCCCTGGTGGCCCTCCGGTGGCCATCTTATGCTATATGGAGTCTCTCGATGGGAAAAAAAATCATAAGCCATCTTCTCGGAGGAAACTCCGCCGCCACGAGGCGGAACCTTGGCGGAACCAATCTAGGGCTCTGCTAGAGCTGTTCTACCGGGGAAACTTCCCTCCTGGAGGGGAAATTATCGCCATCGTCATCACCAACGCTCCTCTCATCGGGAGAGGGCAATCTCCATCAACATCTTCATCAACACCATCTCATCTCAAAACCTAGTTCATCTCTTGTATCCAATTCTTGTCTCCAAGTCCGGAATTGGTGCTAGTAGGTTGCTAGTAGTGTTAATTACTCCTTGTAGTTGATGCTAGTTGGTTTAATTGGTGGAAGATCCTATGTTCAGATCCTATATGCATATTAATACCCCTCTGATTATGAACATGTTTATGCTTTGTGAGTAGTTACTTTTGTTCCTGAGGACATGGGAGAAGTCTTACTATTAGTAGTCATGTGAATTTGGTATTCGTTTGATATTTTGATGAGATGTATGTTGTCTCTCCTCTAGTGGTGTTATGTGAACGTCGACTACATGACA
Source organism: Triticum urartu (assembly GCF_003073215.2). Classification (NCBI taxonomy): domain Eukaryota; kingdom Viridiplantae; phylum Streptophyta; class Magnoliopsida; order Poales; family Poaceae; genus Triticum; species Triticum urartu. The sequence goes on along the minus strand of NC_053024.1, from coordinate 508,099,136 downwards.
CTTCACCATTATTTGGGCCTAGAGGAAGGCATTGGGAAGTAATAAGTAGATGATGGGTTGCTAGAGTGACAGAAGCTTAAACCCAGTTTATGCGTTGCTTCGTAAGGGGCTGATTTGGATCCATATGTTTCATGCTATGGTTAGGTTTACCTTAATACTTTTGTTGTAGTTGCGGATGCTTTCTATAGAGGTTAGTCATAAGTGGGATGCTTGTCCAAGTAAGGGTAGCACCCAAGCACCGGTCCACCCACATACCAAATTATCAAAGTACCGAATGCGAATCATATGAACGTGATGAAAACTAGCTTGACAATATTCCCATGTGTCCTCGGGAGCGCTTTACATCATATAAGAGTTTGTCCAGACTTGTCCTTTGCTACAAAAGGGATTGGTCCACCTTGCTGCACCTTATTTACTTTTGTTACTTGTTGCTCGTTACAAATTATCTTATCACAAAACTATCTGTTACCACTTATTTCAGTATTTGCAGAGAATACCTTGCTGGAAACCGCTTATCATTTCCTTCTGCTCCTCGTTGGGTTCGACACTCTTACTTATCGAAAGGACTACGATAGATCCACTATACTTGTGGGTCATCAAGACTCTTTTCTGGCGCCGTTGCCGGGGAGTGAAGCGCCTTTGGTAGGTGGAATTTGGTAAGGAAAAATTTATATAGTGTGCTGAAATTTACTATCACTTGTTATCATGGAAAGGAATCCTCTGAGGGGCTTGTTCGGGGTATCTTCACCCCGACCATTAGAGCAAAGAGTTGCTCCTCAACTTACTGAACCTACTGAAAAATGAAAATGAAAATGATAATGCTTGCTTTGAAGTTCCTTCGGGTATGATAGAAAAACTGCTAGCTAATCCTTTTTTAGGAGATGGAACAAAACATCGTGATGAACATCTGATATATGTGGATGAAGTTTGTGGATTATTTAAGCTTGTAGGTGTACCCGGAGATGTTGTTAAGAAGAAGGTCTTCCCTTTATCTTTGAGGGGAGATGCATCGACATGGTATAGGCTATGTGATGATATGAGGTCTTGGAATTGCAAACGATTGAAATTGGAATTTCATCAGAAGTTTTATCCTATGCATCTTGTTCATCGTGATCGCAATTATATATATAATTTTTGGCCTCGTGAAGGAGAAAGTATCTCTCAAGCTTAGGGGAGGCTTAAATCAATGTTATATTCATGCCCCAATCATGAGCTCTCAAGAGAAATGATTATTCAAAAAAGTTATGCTCGGCTTTATGGTAACAATCTGTAACGCCCTCGATGCGGCTATATCTCCCATGTGTCGAAGCACGACTTAGAGGCATAACCGCATTGAAAGCAATGTCGCAAGTGAGGTAATCTTCACACAACCCATGTAATACATAAGGGAAAGAGATACATAGCTGGCTTACAATCGCCACTTCACACAATACATGAGTAAAGCATTCCAACATCCATATACAAACAAGGTCCGACTACGGAACCAAAATAAAAGAAGAACCCCAAATGCGACAAGGTCCCCGATCGACCCCAACTGGGCTCCACTACTGATCAACTAGAATGAAACAACACAAAGGACAAGATCTTCATCAAGCTCCTCCTGAGCTTGGTTGCGTCATCTGCACGGACTCATCGGCACCTGCAAGCTGGTTTGGAAGTATCTGTGAGTCACGGGGACTCAGCAATCTCGCACCCTCGCGATCAAGACTATTTAAGCTTATGGGTAAGGTAAGGTATGAGGTGGAGCTGCAGCAAGCGACTAGCATATATGGTGGCTAACATACGCAAATGAGAGCGAGAAGAGAAGGCAAAGCACGATCGAGAAACTATGATCAAGAAGTGATCCTAGAACAACCTACGTCAAACATAACTCCAACACCGTGTTCACTTCCCGGACTCCGCCGGAAAGAGACCATCACGGTTACACACGCGGTTGATGTATTTTAATTAAGGTCAACTTCAGGTTTTCTACAACCGGACATTAACAAATTCCCATCTGCCCATAACCGCGGGCACGGCTTTCGAAAGTTCAAATCCCTGTAGGGGTGTCCCAACTTAGCCCATGACAAGCTCTCACGGTCAACGAAGGATATTCCTTCTAGCGGGAAGACCCGATCAGACTCGGAATCCCGGTTACAAGACATTTCGACAAGGTAAAACTAAACCAGCAACACCGCCCGAATGTGCCGACAAATCCCGATAGGAGCTGCACATATCTCTTTCTCAAGGCACACTCAGATTATCCTAGGTATGGGTAGGCCAGCCCAGAGTTGCCCCTGGTGGCCACCGGCAGCTGACAGGTTGGACCAACACTCAGAGGAGCACTGGCCCGGGGGGGTTAAAATAATGATGACCCTTGAGTCTGCAGAACCCAAGGGAAATAAAAGGCTATGTGGCGAATGGTAAAACCCCGAGGCATAACTGTCAAGGGGTTCCCATTATAGCCCAACCACGTAAGGAGCGCAAAATCCGGGAACATAACACCGATATGACGGAAACTAGGGGGCAAGAGTGGAACAAAACACTAGGCATAAGGCCGAGCCTTCCACCCTTTACCAAGTATATAGATGCATTAATTAAATAAGATATATTGTGATATCCCAACAAGTAAACATGTTCCAACAAGGAACAACATCTCCATGTTCCAACAAGGAACAAAACTTCAATCTTCACCTGCAACTAACAACGCTATAAGAGGGGCTGAGCAAAGCGGTAACATAGCCAAACAATGGTTTGCTAGGACAAGGTGGGTTAGAGGCTTGGTTCAACAATATGGGAGGCATGATAAGCAAGTGGTAGGTATCGCAGCATAGACATAGCAAAAAAGCGAGCAACTAGCAAGCAAAGATAGAAGTGATTTCGAGGGTATGGTCATCTTGCCTGAAATCCCGCAAGGAAGAAGGAGTCCATGAAGAAGACAAACGGACGTAGACGAACGGGTCCTCACAAACGCGACGTTATCGAATCCAACCCGAAGAAGAAAACACTGGAAAGAAGCACACAACATAGTAAACAACCACCACATAGACATGGCATGATGCACAACCAAGTATGATGCATGTCCGGTTTAAAGAGGGCATGGCATGGCAAAGTGCACAAGCAATCCTACAAATTAAGTGGAGCTCAATATGCAACGAGTTGCATAGTGACAAAACACCATAACAAGTTTTTTAGTTTGATCTTGTTTATGTACCCAACAATATTAAATGTTGATTAACATGGCAAGAGGTGAAGCACAACAAAACTACCTATCTAGGCAAGTTTAAATGAGGCCGGAAGCAACGAACAACAATTCCGGAAACTCCTCATATGCATATATTAGGTTTGGTACTGTTCTGCCCTAAACCATATTTTATAGTTATTACACATGCAAAACAAGTACATCATGTTAAACTAGGCATTTTTCTACCCCATTTACATATAAAGTTTATTAAATTCCGAGTTACGGTTATTTAGTTATGAATTAAAGCATTTTAGCATGACATAGGAGCAAATTTAAACAAACATCATTTTAAGCATTTTAAACATGGGTGAAAGTAGCATATTATGAAACTAGATGAAATTCTAGTCATATTTCATATTTAAAGTTTTTACATGCCATGCTTAGTTTGTGAGATATTAAATGTATGAACATGAGGGTCTTTTCTGCAAAACTGCAATTCTGTGGATAATTAGGAAAAACCTCCAGAACTGAAAAAAAACATAACAGGCCGAATCAGAGGGCGGCTGGGCGCTCACCATGGGCCTTGGCCCGAAACTGTGGAGAGGAGGAGGCAGGAGGCAGAGGGGCCTGCTGGACGGGGCCCGGGCGGCGCGATGGGCCGAGGACAGCGTGGAGACCCACGCGCGGGAGGCCTTTGGGCGCCTTCGTCCCTTCGTCTCGATCCCCCGATCGAGGCAGGGGCCTGGCGGCGAGACGACACCGTCGACGAGGCAGCAGGGAAGATGCTGGGCGAGGCGGATCTGGTGGGGGCGGCGCCAGATCCGATGGGAGGAGGGGTCGACGACGAGGAGCAGAGCCGGAGGCCGATGTTGGAGCTACGGCGGCGGGGAGGCCTCGGGCGCTGGCGTCGTGGCAGCGGCGATCGCCGGAGGGGCCGGGCGGCAGGCGGAGTGAGGCGGAGGAGGCGGGGTCGGCTTCAAGGAGGGGCGCACTCCGGCAGGCGATGCTTGGTGGCGGGGTTGCGCGATCCAGATCGGCGCGGGGACGAGGCTGGATGCCTCGGGCGAGGGTGAGCTCGTCCCTGGAGCGGGCGGAGTGAGGTTTCGGGCCTAGATGGGCTTGCTCTGGGCTTTGCGGGCCCGCGTGGAGAGGTGGGAGGTGGCGGCTGAGGAGTGGAGGAGGCTGGCGGCGGCGCGGATTTTGAGGAGGGAGTTGTCTGCTGCCAAATATGGAAGGGGAGGCTTCCTTTTATAGACAGGGTTAGGGTTTTGAGGGGTTAGGAGGGGGTTTTTGGACCGTGCGATCGCCATCGGACGGCTCTGACGCAAAGAAGGGTAGGTTGAGACTAGGGGGCTGTGTAGAAGGGCCATGGACGGAGAGGAGAGGAGAGAATTGCAGCCGAACAACAGTTTCGAAGACGAAAAAACGTCCGACGAAAAGACCCGGCTATACTGCCGCTATAGTTAACGGTTGGGCTATCAAACGAACCTCCGAACGCGATGGAAATTTGACAGCGGTCTACCTACACTAAAATAAGACCGCACGCCACTTTCAACCCACATGAGAACATTTTCTGGCCACTTATAAAATAATATTTCGGACATGCCGTGGGCGCGTGCAAGTGTGGCTTGGAGCTCAGAACGACAACAGACGCAAGGAGAACCCGGACGGATGCAAGTTTTGAAACATGATGATGCAATGCACATGATGATATGATGAAAAGCAACACGCAAGTAAAAGACAAGGCAACAATAACGAATAGCTGGAAGACACCTGGCGCATCGGTCTCGGGGTGTCACACAATCGCACCATGCTTGATACTTCTTGTGCTGGCTCTTTTATGATGAAGACTATTGAATTCAAATGGAATTTATTGGAAAGAATTAAACGCAACTCTGAAGATTGGGACCTCGAAAATGGTAAGGAGTCAGGTATGACACCTAGTTTTGATTGTGTTAAATCTTTTATGGATACCGATATTTTCTGTAAATTTAGCACTAAATATGGACTTGACTCTGAGATAGTAGCTTCTTTCTGTGAATCTTTTGCTGCTTATATTGATCTCCCCAAGGAGAAGTGGTTTAAATATCATCCTCCCATAGAAGTAAAAGTAGCTGCACCTATTAAAGTTGAAGAAAAGACTATCACTTATAATGATCCTATTGCTCCTACTTCTTATGTTGAGAAACCACCTTTCCCTGTTAGGATAAAGGATCATGCTAAAGCTTCAACTGTGGTTCGTAAAAGCAATATTAAAACATATACATCTCCTGAGCAAGTTAAAGTTGAACCTAATATTGCTATTGTTAAAGATCTCTTGTCTGATAATATAGATGGGCATGTTATTTAGTTCTGTAATGAAACTGCTAGAATTGCTAAACCTTGTGATAAAGATAAACCTAGACCTGTGGTAGGCATGCCTGTTATTTCTGTTAAAACAGGAGATCATTGTTATCATGACTTATGTGATATGGGTGCTAGTGCTAGTGCAATACCTATTAGCCTTTATAGAGAAATTATGCATGATATTGCACCTGTTGAGTTAGAAGAAATTGATGTTACAATTAAACTTGCCAATAGAGATACTATTTCACCAATGGGAATTGTTAGAGATACTGAAGTCTTGTGTGGGAAAACTAAATATCCTGCTGATTTTCTTGTTCTTGGTTCCCCACAAGATAGATTTTGTCCCATTATATTTGGTAGACCCTTCTTAAATACTGTTAATGCTACCATAGATTGCAAAAGAGATGTTGTTACTATCGGTTTAGATGATATGGCTCATAAATTTAATTTTTCTAAATTTAGTAGACAACATCATGAAGAAGAATTACCTAGTAAGGATGAAATTATTGGTCTTTCTTCTATTGCCGTACCTCCTAGTGATCCTTTAGAACAATACTTGCTAGACCATGAAAATGATATGTTTATGAATGAAAGAAGGGAATAAGATGAAGTATTCTTTAAACAGGAGCCTATTCTGAAAAACAATTTACCTGTTGAAATCCTAGGGGATCCTCCTCCACCCAAGGGTGATACCGTGTTTGATCTTAAACCGTTACCTGATACTCTTAAATATGCTTATCTTGATGAGAAAAAGGTATATCCTGTTATTATTAGTGCTAACCTTTCAGAGCATGAGGAAGAGAGATTATTGAAAACTCTGAAGAAGCACCGTGCTGCTATTGGGTATACTCTTGATGATCTTAAGGGCATTAGTCCCACTCTATGTCAACATAAAATTAATTTGGAAGAAGATGCTAAACCAGTTTGTGATCATCAACGCCGACTGAATCCTAAAATGAAAGAAGTGATAAGAAAGGAGATACTAAATCTCCTGAGGCAGGTATAATTTATCCCATTGCTGATAGTTAGTGGGTAAGCCCTGTCCATTGTGTCCCTAAGAAGGTAGGTATTACTGTTGTTCCTAATGATAAAGATGAATTGATTCCTCAAAGAATTATTACAGGTTATAGGATGGTAATTGATTTCCGCAAATTAAATAAGGCTACTAAGAAAGATCATTACCCCTTACCTTTTATCGATCAAATGCTAGAAATATTATGCAAACATACACATTACTGCTTTCTAGATGGTTATTCTGGTTTCTCAAATTAATTTTGCAAAAAAGACTGTTAATAGGTCTAGAAAGAATTGGTCCAAGAAACTTGATGATGCATTATGGGCCTATAGAGCGACATATAAAAACCCTATGGGTATGTCTCCGTATAAAATGGTCTATGGAAAAGCATGTCACTTACCTCTCGAACTAGAACACAAGGCTTATTGGGCTATTAAAGAACTCAATTATGATTTTAAACTTGCTGGCAAGAAGAGGTTATTTGATATTAGCTCACCTGATGAATGGAGAACCCAAGCCTACGAAAATGCCAAGTTGTTTAAATAAAAAGTTAAAAGATGGCATGACAAAAGGATACAAAAGCGTGAGTTTAATGTAGGTGATTATGTATTGCTATACAACTCTCGTTTAAGATTTTTTGCAAGAATACTTCTCTCTAAATGGGAAGGTCCTTACGTTATCGAGGAGGTCTACCATTCCGGTGCCATAAAAATCAACAACTTCGAAGGCACAAATCCGAAGGTGGTGAACGGTCAAAGAATCAAACACTATCTCAGGTAATCCCATAAATGTTGAAACCAATGTTATTGAAACCGTAACCCCAGAGGAATACATAAGGGACACTTTCCGGAATGTTTTAGACTCCGAAAAGGAATAGGTATGTGGTACGGTAAGTAAACCGACTCCAAAACAGTTTTTAAGGCAATATTTCTCCGTTTTGGAATATTTAGAAAAATGGAAAAATAAGTAGCAGTCCGGGAAGGGCACGAGGGCTCCACGAGGGTGGAGGGCGCGCCCTACCCTACTGGGCGCGCCCCCTACCTCGTGGGCACCTCGTGTGCTCTCCGGACTCCGTTTTCGTACACGACACATATTTTGGTCGGTAAAAATTCATTATATAATCTCCCGGGGGTTTTGAATCCCGTATCACGCAAAAATCTCTTGTCTTTGTTTCGAGTTGTTTTTCTGACAGATCTAGGTTATCATGGCGTCTCCAAGTGCTCCCAAGGACAAGTTCTTTGAGAAGGTCATCAACCCTTACCTCGCGGAGGTGTAGCAACACCCTCAAACCATTGAGATGTGTGATGGGTTGCTGCACATCCGTGATGCTGAGGGACCAAAGGGGACAGGAAGCGTGGAGACGAGGCTCGAAGCAATGGAGCAACAAGTTTTCAAGTGTCAGGGGATGGTGGAGCGTGGACTCAACTCCAACCACATGATGATCGCAGAATTCACCAACAAACACAAGCTGGATGCCGACAACATCGGGGAGACCATCTTCAAGCTTCACAAGAAAATTGAGCACCTTCAAGCTCAAATCTATGACCTGCAAAACCAAAACTGTGAGTATGAATATAGATTCAAAAGGATGAGTTTGGCTGCAGATTTGAGGATCCCGGAGACTCGGTCATCTTTCTATGATGGTGAGCCTATGCCTTGGAAGAAGGACGACAAGCCTACGCCACCAACAAAATCACCACCGTCTCCACCAACAAAGAAGAATTGAGTATCTGGTATGGGCACTCCACTTGGCAACTGCCAAGCTTGGGGGAGTGCCCCGATATCGTATCACCATCACTTTATCTTTACCGTTTTTCTTAGTTCGATCCTTTTGGTAGTATCTTGATCTAGTAGAATAAAAGTTCTTAGCATGATCTAGTTGTGAGTTTTGCTTTATTATCCTTCTATGTAATCGAGTACGTGAGCTATATAATAAAGATTAGTGTTGAGTCAAGGGCTTGATTACTTTGCCATGATCCTAAGTGAATAAAAGAAAAGAGAAAGAAATAAAAAGAAACAAAGAGATCATGTGAGTCTTATGGAGAGTAATGAGATCACATAGAAAAAGTATGATGAATAAAAGTTGTTGAGAGTTGACAAACATAGTTTTGGTCATCGTTGCAATTAATAGGAAGTAATAAAGAAAGAGAGGTCTTCACATATAGATATACTATCTTGGACGTCTTTTATGATTGTGAGCACTCATTAAAATATGACATGCTAAAGAGTTGGCATTGGACAAGGAAGACAACGTAATGGGTTATGTTTTCTTACATTTGAAATGAATTATATTGTCTTGGATCTTCCAGCATGATGAGCTTGCCTTTCCCCCTCATGCTAGCCAAATTCATTGCACCAAGTAGAGATACTACTTGTGCTTCCAAACACCCTTAAACCAGTCTTGCCATAAGAGTCCACCATATCTACCTATGGATTGAGCAAGATCCATCAAGTAAGTTGTCATCGGTGCAAGCAATAAAAATTGCTCTTTAAATATGTATAACTGATTGGTGTGGAGGAAATAGGCTTTATACGATCGTGTGATATGGAAGTAATAAAAGCGACAGACTACATAATAAAGGTCCATATCACAAGGGGCAATATAAAGTGACGTTCTTTCGCATTAAGATTTTGTGCATCCAACCATAAAAGCGCATGACAACCTCTGCTTCCCTCTGCGAAGGGCCTATCTTTTACTTTTATCTCCTACATTGCATAAGAGTCATGGTGATTTTCACCCTTCCTTTTTACACTTTATCCTTTGGCAAGCACAATATGTTGGAAAGATCCTGGTATATATGGCTAATTGGATGTGAGTTTTCATGAACTATTACTGTTGACGTTACCCTTGAGGTAAAACGTTGGGAGGAAAAACTATAAGCCCCTATCTTTCTCTGTGTCCGATTAAAACTCCACACCCATAAGTATTGTGTGAGTGTCAGCAATTGTGAAAGATTATATGATAGTTGAGTATGTGGACTTGCTGAAAAGCTCTTATACATTGACTCTTTCCTATGTTATGATAAATTGCAATTGCTTCAATGACTGAGAATGTAGTTTGTTAGTTTTCAATGAAGTTTACGATTCATACTTGATATTGTGATAGAATTATTACTCTAGCATTAGAGATCATATGACAAGAATTATATAAGTTGCTGTTCTAAGAATGATCATGATGCCCTCATGTCTGTATTTTATTTTTATCAACACCTCTATCTCTAAACATGTGGACATATTTTTCGATTTCGGCTTTTCGCTTGAGGACAAGCGAGGTCTAAGCTTGGGGGAGTTGATACGTCCATTTTGCATCATGCTTTTATATCAATATTTATTGCATTATGGGCTGTTATTACACATTATGTCACAATACTTATGCCTACTCTCTCTTATTTTACAAGGTTTACATAAAGAGGGAGAATGCCGGCAGCTGGGATTCTGGGCTGAAAAAAGAGCAAATATTAGAGACCTATTCTGCACAGCTCCAAAAGTCCTGAAACTTCATGGAAGATGTTTTCCAAATATATAAAAAATATTTAGAGCAAGAACTTCACCAGGGGGCCACACCCTGCCCACGAGGGTGGGGGCGCGCCCTACCCCCCTGGGCGCGCCCCCCTACCTCGTGGGCCCCCTGGTGGCCCTCCGGTGGCCATCTTATGCTATATGGAGTCTCTTGATGGGAAAAAAATCATAAGCCATCTTCTCGGACGAAACTCCGCCGCCACGAGGCGGAACCTTGGCGGAACCAATCTAGGGCTCTGGCGGAGCTGTTCTGCCGGGGAAACTTCCCTCTCGGAGGGGGAAATCATCGCCATCGACATCACCAACGCTCCTCTCATCGGGAGAGGGCAATCTCCATCAACATCTTCATCAGCACCATCTCATCTCAAAATCCTAGTTCATCTCTTGTATCCAATTCTTGTCTCCAAGTCCGGGATTGGTGCTAGTAGGTTGCTAGTAGTGTTAATTACTCCTTGTAGTTGATGCTAGTTGGTTTAATTGGTGGAAGATCCTATGTTCAGATCCTATATGCATATTAATAACCCTCTGATTATGAACATGTTTATGCTTTGTGAGTAGTTACTTTTGTTCCTGAGGACATGGGAGAAGTCTTGCTATTAGTAGTCATGTGCATTTGGTATTCGTTCGATATTTTGATGAGATGTATGTTGTCTCTCCTCTAGTGGTGTTATGTGAACGTGGACTACATGACACTTCACCATTATTTGGGCCTAGAGGAAGGCATTGGGAAGTAATAAGTAGATGATGGGTTGCTAGAGTGACAGAAGCTTAAACCCAGTTTGTGCGTTGCTTCGTAAGGGGCTGATTTGGATCCATATGTTTCATGCTATGGTTAGGTTTACCTTAATACTTTTGTTGTAGTTGCGGATGCTTGCTATAGAGGTTAATCATAAGTGGGATGCTTTTCCAAGTAAGGGCAGCACCCAAGCACCGGTCCACCCACATACCAAATTATCAAAGTACCGAACGTGAATCATATGAACGTGATGAAAACTAGCTTGACAATATTCCCATGTGTCCTCGAGGGCGCTTTACATCATATAAGAGTTTGTCCAGACTTGTCCTTTGCTACAAAAGAGATTGGGCCACCTTGTTGCACCTTATTTACTTTTGTTACTTGTTGCTCGTTACAAATTATCTTATCACAAAACTATCTGTTACCACTTATTTCAGTATTTGCAGAGAATACCTTGCTGGAAACCGCTTATCATTTCCTTCTGCTCCTCGTTGGGTTCGACACTCTTACTTATCGAAAGGACTACGATAGATCCCCTATACTTGTGGGTCATCACTAATTAGTAGTAGCGAGCTCCAGGAAACCGCGCTACTAACATCCCGATAGCAGTAGCGCTCTAGGTGAAACAAGCGCTGCTACTATAATTGCCAGGGCGTTGCCCCAGGCTAGATATAGTAGTAGCGCCCTTCTCCTGGACGTCCTACTGCTAAAGTACTCAGTAGCAACGTTTTTCTTCAAAACTCCCTGCTGCTAAGTATCACCGCAACTAATTAAGTTTAGTCCCATACTGCTAAGCGAACAAGGTGTTTACCACCTTAAATATGTTATTTCTCAAACTATCTCGAGCACTTGGTCTTCATTGAACTATATGTGTAGGATTTGTGGCTGCAATATGAATCTTCTCATGTGCCTATACAGGTACGGTGAATATTCATGTTGACTATTTAGATTCTACACTAAAAGATCAATGATGACCAATGTATATTTTTGATTCTACACAAAATAACTGCTTCCTTTAGCAGTAGCGTTTTTCCCTAAAACACGCTATAGCTAAATTAGCTATAGCGCGTTTACTTAAGAGCACTACTGCTAGTTCAACTTAACCACCCGCGCGCAGGCTCAAAATTTTGCTAAGTCCTCCTTTCCCCCTTGTTCCCCTACTCCTGTGTCGCTGCCACCCGAGCCCGAGCCTGCCCTCACCGCCGCCGCCCGAGGCCGCCCTCAACCTCACCGCCGCTGGCCGCAGCCGCTCTCGACCTCACCGCTGCCGCCCGAGCCCGCCCAGGACCGCCGCCTCCCGATCCGGAGCCCGCCCTCGCCGCCCCTACCTCCGTCGCCGAGCACCTCCCCGCCACTGTCTCTCCCCTCTCTGTAAGCCCCCCATCCCTCCCCCACCCCCCTCTCTGCTTAGTTAGTAGATGTTTTTTAGTAGTAGTAGATGTTAATTTAGGGTTAATAGATAATGATTTTTAGTAGTAGTAGATGTTAATTAGTAGTAGTGATGGTACTAGTTAACTAGGGCAGTATGGTTAATAGTAGATGTTTTTTACTATTGTATAATGTAGTTTTTTACTGTTTTTAGTAAGTGTTTAAAGTAATTAGTAAGTAAATTAATAAACTAGTTGAACTAGTTTAGTTTTAGTTGAACTAGTTTAGTAAGTAAATTAATAAACTAGTTGAACTAGTTGAATTAATAGAACTAATGTATTTTTACTAAGAAAATTAATATAACTAGTTGAACTAGTTTATTTTTAGTTTATTTCTATTTATAGTAAGTTTATATTTAGTAAGAACTATTTGAATTAATAGAACTAGTTGAACATGTCACATTTGTTGTTATTTTTTTAGTTTAAGCATTTATTCCCGCATCGATGTCGTTCGCTAGGGTTTTATTTATATGGTTTTTGTTTTTGCAGAAATCAAGGAGCTCCTCCATCATCCCCGTCGTCGTCCCCTTCACCGACCCCCTCCGACCTCGAGGTGAGACCAGCCAAATCTCCATGTCAATATGAGTCCTATAAGATATGATGTAGATAAAAACATGTATATCTTGTCTTGCTCAAATAGGATATGTGGTTGCCCAAGTGGCCGATCATGTTCATGTTACACCTCCGAGTGGCCTATGTTTTGCCGGAGTGTTGATTAATTTCCGTTCTGGCAAATTTCAGGCGCTCGATATGTCCTGTTTTAGCAAAGGTCATGCCGGAATTTTTCGTGAATTTGGCATGACTTGTGCTAGAATATGTAGGAAATATCGAGTGGCCTGGATTTTCTAGAAAAATATTTAAATGACATTTCGGGTTGACATTAAGTCTGCCAAGGCTCCATCACCGAAGGTCGAAAAATCAGCGAGGGAGTGTATCCACCATATGTGAGAGAGGACGAAGAATCCCGACTATTATCATGGGGGTCGTTTCTCCTTCTTTTCCTTGTGCTAGACCTTTGTTATGCACTAGGGAAAGAAGGAGTAATGACCATCACCGATGGTCGCAAATGTCAGAGAGTAGGAATCAGTGAGGGAGAGTCTCCACCTTATAGACTCGGTAGACCGATAGTCAACTCGTGATGAATAATAATGATCTAATTTAATTTTTATAGTACATATATTTAATTGTAGAAGTTTAATATTTGAATTATGAACATAGGAAATGTTGTACTCGGACGACGAAAGTCTCCCGTGGGAGTGCTCCTGGTGCCACGACGACCGGGGTTTCTCCGACAGGACTCACCTGGACAAAGATCGGCGCTTCAGCATTAAGCTCGAGGAGGCCTTCGATTGTGATATGGTAAGCTACGATGAAAAGTGTTTTTTCGTAATTAAGCTCGACTTGTACTACTTCAACGTGTAATCTTTGTCTTTTACAATTTGACTAGCTTATCCCATGCCATGCAAGACGCTATGTCTTGGAGAGGATGGGTTTTGAAGATCGTGAGAGGAATGAAACAAAGAAAATTAACCTAAGGACCCATCATGGTATGGATTTTGAGGTAAATCTATACAATTCTCAGAGCGTATCCCATTTTGGTTGCCCGGGTTGGGAAACACTTTGCAAGATGTATGATTTTCAAGAGGGTATGTTTGTCACCATGGATCTTGGTGATCCTGACATCGACCAAGACAATTTGGACATTTGGGTCCTTGTTGATACGCTTCCAATTCTATCGCTATGTGAGTTTCTCAAACATAGTTATTAACTAATTTATATTGTTCATTTCAAAATAGTTGACAGCTTATTTTCATTGTTCAAACAATGTGCGGAACATGGTATACAGAACCTATTACACCGATGGCTCTGAGTTAACTTATCAAGAGAAAAATCATCTGGTCGCATTTTGTACTGATCTTGAGAATTACAATATCTATAATAAAAATCCTCCACATTATGGTCAATACGTGCCACTAGTGCACGTGTTGAACTACGGTAACATCCATGGAGATGCCATGGTAAGATTTTTTACTATTACGACATCCGTGCATCTTTTGCATAAATTCTTTTAAAATTTAACTACATTGCTAACTATGAAGTTATTACTATGTTTTTCAACAGAAAATCCCGGATGATTGTGTGCCTCATCTGATGTATCAGAAAGGTCACCTTAATGTTTTGAACATACAACCAGGTTGTCCTACGAACCTCACCTATCCATATCGGATTTCTAAAAGAGATGGAGACATGAAAATCACAAAATGGAAAAAATGTATGGACAGTCGTAAGGAGCTACTTGGAAGCAACATTGTGTGAAAGGCAAGAATTGGAGACAGGATAATCTCCATTCTCCATAATGGAGAGTCAGGGGCTATCTTGTTTTATGCTATTTTACCTAAGAGAATATAGTAGGTCCTAATAGAATGTAGTAGGTCCTATGAGGTACAATATTTATTATGTGGTACAATGCATTAGATTTGATGATGAGGAGTAGTTGTGATTATGACTAGTGACAAACTTGCTACGTGATGTCTCATTGATGAAAACGATGATCATGAGGAGGTGTTATATGACAATGATGTATTATAATGATAAGTTGTTAATGATATGATGATGATGACAATGATATTTATTATATCATTGGATGAAAGAACGGCTGATTTGTTTCAAGTGGATGTCCATCCACTTGAAACTAGTCCACGGTTCTTTCATCCAGTGATGTAATAACTCATTATGATGTAAAAACAATCTCTAAATTGTTGTTGTATGAAAACTTGTATAAAGGTGTATGAATAAAATGTCAAATGAAAAAGAAATAAAATACGAAATAATAGTAGCAGCGCGTGCAGGGAGAAGCGCTACTAGTAATTACCAGTAGCGCTATTTGGAGAAAACGCTACTACTAAGTCGATATAGTAGTAGCGCCGGTTAACCCACGCTACTGCTAACCTTTAGCTGTAGCATCGTACCACTAGCGCACCATCCCGCGCTACTGATAGGCCTAAAACCTGCACTACTGCTAGGCTTTTCCCTAGTAGTGCGTGGTTGATTGTTGTTTCCTTTGCTTGTGTTCTTGCTTTGGGTAGAGCCGGGAGACGAGTACGTGATCGAGGAACCTGTTGAGTACGCTAACGAGGATCAAGCTTTCGTCAACTCTGAGAACTTTGCAGGCAAGATGACCATACCCTCGAAATCACTTCTATCTTTGCTTGCTAATTGTTCGCTCTTTTGCTATGCCGCGATACCTACCACTTGTTATATCATGCCTCCCATATTGCCATGTCAAGCCTCTAACCCACCTTTCCTAGCAAACCGTTGTTTGGCTATGTTATCGCTTTGCTCAGCCCCTCTTATAGCGTTGCTAGTTGTAGGTGAAGATGAAGTTTGTTCCATGTTGGAACATGGATATTGTTGGGATATCATTATTATATCTTGTTTACTTTAACGCATCTATATACTTGGTAAAGGGTGGAAGGCTCGGCCTTATGCCTGGTGTTTTTTTCCACTCTTGCCGCCCTAATTTCCGTCATACCGGTGTTATGTTCCTTGATTTTGCATTCCTTACGCGGTTGGGTGTTATGGGAACCCCTTGATAGTTCGCCTTGAATAAAACTCCTCCAGCAAGGCCCAACCTTGGTTTTACCATTTTCCACCTAAGCCTTTTTCCCTTGGGTTCCGTTGACTCAAGGGTCATCTTTATTTTTAACCCCCAGGCCAGTGCTTCTCTAAGTGTTGGTCCAACCTGAGCGATGTCCGGCGCCCCCTGGGCAACCAGGGTCTATGCCAACCCGACGTCTGGCTCATCCAGTGTGCCCTGAGAACGAGATATGTGCACCTCCTATCGGGATTTGTCGGCACATTCGGGCGGCTTTGCTGGTCTTGTTTTACCATTGTCAAAATGTCTAGTAATCGGGATTCCGAGTCTGATCGGGTCTTCCTGGGAGAAGGAACATCCTTCATTGACTGTGAGAGCTTGTGATGGGCTAAGTTGGGACACCCCTGTAGGGTTTTGAACTTTCGAAAGCCATGCCCGCGGTTATGGGCAGATGGGAATTTGTTAATATCCGGTTGTAGAAAACCTGACACATAACTTAATTAAACTGAATCAACCGCGTGTGTAGCCGTGATGGTCTCTTTTCAGGATCACTTCTTGATCACTATTAGCTTATCGACCATGCTTTGCTTCTCTTCTCGCTCTCATTTGCGTAAGTTAGCCACCATATATGCTTAGTGCTTTGCTGCAGCTCCACCTCACTACCCCTTTCCTACCTTGAAGCTTAAATAGTCTTGATCGCGAGGGTGTGAGATTGCTGAGTCCCCGTGACTCACAGGTACTTCCAAACAGATGTAGGGGCCGATGATGCCAGTGCAGGGGATGCTACCGAACTCAAGTGGGAGTTCGACGAGGATTCGGGCCGTTACTATGTTTCTTTTCCGGATGATCAGTAGAGGAGCCCAGTTGGGGCGATCGGGGATCTAGCAATTGGGGTTGTCTTTCTTTATTTTGGTTCCGTAGTCGGACCTTGATTGTATTCTGGATGATGTATGTTATATTTATGTATTGTGTGAAGTGGCGATTGTAAGCCGACTCTTTATCCCTTTCTTATTCAGTACATGGGATGTGTAAAGATTACCCCTCTTGCGACATGCCTACCATGCGGTTATGCCTCTAAGTCGTGCCCCGACACGCGGGAGATATAGCCGCATCGTGGGTGTTACAATTTGGCCCGTCGGTATATATAACCTGACCCTGTCGGTGTGACCGAGTGGAACGACTCGGTGGCACCGAGATGCAAAACTGCAAGCAGTTACTGCAACTCAGTGTGACCAAAAGGTTATAATCGGTTGCACCGAGATTGAAAACCTAGATCAACTAAGTGATCTCGGTAGGACCGAAAAGGATGAATCAGTCAGACCGAAATGCACAAAGAGGTTTTGGAAGTTTAAGTCTATGACGAATCGGGAACTCTGAGTGATCCTCACACAGAGTGGTTCGAATCTGAGTTGATCAAACTTTGTGATGTAGCATGAATAGAGTTTGAGACGAGAAAAGCATAGATAGCTAGAGGGAGTTCTTAGGCATTCTTGTCCATCCATTTGGCAAAAGAGAAAAGGCCAAACAAACAAAGCAACAAATGGATGTTCTCGAATGAGTAAAATATGCATCCAACATGCTCACACAATTAAAATGGCAAATGAAATATGTGACAAAGCATGCACAAACACTCTAGCATCTATCAAGCAATTTGGCGATGACTAGGTCATCTATATATGAGTATACTGACTTAGGAGTCAAATGAGAACATTTGATCATAGGTCATACTCATCGTTTAAGCACAAGTGGGGTTACCACTTTTACATAAAGCATTGTTGTGCTCATACCATTAGAGTTGCTTTAACTCAATTGATTAGAGTAAAGCTCCCCCTAGATGTGATATCCCCATTAAGAGGGATGAACTAACCTTGGGTTTTGTCAATGATGACTTCATGTAGGTGTTGAAGATGTGGATGCTCAATGTTGATGTAGATCGCAATTCTTTAGAGCGAGTTGCACTTTCAATACCTACATGGGTTAGTCCCATAAGGAACAAACAAGGATATCCATAGACATAGAGTGATGTGTACACAAGATGATGTCCATGGAAGCATTAGGTTACCTTGTCCCTTGTATTACCAACAAGAGGGTTTGTGACTCCTTGAACTAGTGCAAGATATGAAATTTGTTTGACAATATCCTCGCCAAAATGATATGAGTGAATTATGTTGGCGGAGTCACCCTCAAGAACTCTCTAGTTCTTCTTCTTCGGGATCCACACCACCTTGATGGGAATCCTTGGAGTTGTAGTCGTACTTGATGTAGTCTTGGGAACCCACTTGACCAAGGCCTTAGGTGCTTCTTCAAATGCATCAATCTCCTCTTAAAGCTTGTCCTTGCCTTTTAGCTTGTGGTCTTGTGGTGGAAGATCATCTTGGGCTTGTGTTCCATGGAAACCAGTAGGATCATACTTCTCTTGTTTAGGAACAAACTTTTTCTTGGGGTATTGATCTTCTTCCCACTCAACTCCATTGGCATTGAACTTTCGTTCAAAACCAACACCTTGATTCTTCCGGTGTCTTCCTTGCTTGCATACAATTTCCTCAAATTTCTTACTTCCGGCAAGGCTCTTGTAAACACCTTTCTCTATAATTCCCTTCAATAAGCTATTTTCTTGCTCAAGTGTAACTTGGCTAAGAGAATTATTAGTGGAATCAAGAGAGCTACTAGAAGCGACAAAATTGGATTTAGCATGATTGTTGTTACTACTAGATGAAGAATCTTTCTTGTTCTTGTTACTAGATTTAACTTGTGGCGTGTAAGTAGACAAGAGTAAATGCTTGGCAATGTAAGAACTTTTCTTGCGAATATCATCATTGATTGCCTTTAAAAACTCATGTTCTTGCTCAAGGTTGAGCTTTTCAAAGCGTAGCTTATCATGAGTCTTTAAAAGTTCTCGATGATCTTCCAAGGTAGTTTCATGAGCTAACTTAAGAGTGTTTAGTTGTTTAGTTAGACACTCAATCTCCTTCTTATCATCGTCATTCGTTTTATCTTGATTATCATGATTAATAGCAAGCTCATCATAGTTTTCATAACTAGAGTTGTCAACAAGTAAATCATCATCTCTTAGCAAATCATATTCATCACTATTGAAATCAACATACTCGGGGTGTGTTACCTTTGTACATTTAGCCATGAAGCATCTTCCAATTCCTTCATTTGGTGAGTCAAATATGTCTTAGGAGTTGGTTGTCACAAGTGCTAGTCCGGCAACACCTTCATCTTGAGTACATTCGGAGTTGGAGTGATAACTTCTTTCAGAGTGATTGTCGGAGTCGGAACCAGATACCCATTCACCACCATGTGCTTGATGTCTTCTTTTTGTGTAGATCCTTGATGACTTGTCCTTCCTTTCTGAGTCCTTACTTCTCCGAGAGGGTCTTCGTTCATAACGATCATCTCTACTCCTTCTTTCTCTTGATGGTGATTCTTCTCTTCTACTTGTTCTTTTCGGAGAATCTTCTCTTCTTTTGTAGGGAGCCGTACAATCATTGGAGTGGTGTCCGGGTCTTCCACAATTGTAGCAATTATGCTCATGACTAGAAGATCTTTTGTCATTGTAGGACCTTGACTTGTAACTTCTTTCCTTGCTTATACTCTTGTAGAACTTGTTGAAGTTATTCACCATTCGACTTAATTCTTCATTGAAGGTTTGCTTCTCACTTGATGATGTGGGAGCATCACACGAGGCTTTGTAAGCACCACTTGACTTGTTGTGAAGCTCTTCCTTATCCTTGAGTGACATCTCATGAGCAACAATTCTTCCAATAACTTCTGTTGGCTTGAGATCTTTGTAATTTGGCATCATTTGGATCAATGTGCACACGGTATCATATTTTCCATCCAAGGCTCTTAGGATGTTCTTGATGATGAATCTATCGGTCATCTCTTCACTTCCTAAGCCGGCAATCTCATTTGTGATGAGAGCAAGCCTAGAGTACATTTCAGTGACGCCTTCACCATCCTTCATTTTGAACTTGTCAAGCTGACTTTGAAGCACATCCAATTTGGATTCCTTGATGGAGTCAGTACCTTCGTGCATATCAATCAAAGTATCCCAAATTTCCTTTGCATTCTCAAGACCGCTGATTTTGTTGAATTCTTCGGGGCATAATCCGTTGAAGAGAATATCACAAGCTTGAGCATTGTATTGTAGCATCTTCAACTCTTCCGCGGTAGCTTCATGGTTTGGTTCTTTCCCATCAAGGAATTCACCTCGCAAGCCAATACACACAATATCCCAAACGGCGGGGTTATGTCCAAGAATATGCATTTTCATCTTATGCTTCCAACTAGCAAAATTTGTACCATCAAAGTAAGGACCTCTATGGTGGTAATTTCCCTCGCTAGACGCCATACTCTCCTAGGTTGTGAAACTAAGGCTATGACCACTAAAAGCTATGAAAATCAAAGCAATGGAGACCAAAGCTCTGATACCACTTGTAGGATCGAAAGTATATCTAGAGGGGGGTGATTAGACTACTTGACTTAATAAAAATCTAGCATTTTCCCAATTTTAGTTCTTGGCAGATTTTAGCAACTTAGCACAAGTCAAGCAGTCAACATACACATGAAATTCTAAGAGTATAGCAGCGGAATGTAAAACAATTGTATATGAAGGTAAAGGGAGGAGTTTGGAGGGAGCAAACGAAATGTAGACACGGAGATTTTTGGCGTGGTTCCGATAGGTGGTGCTATCGTACATCCACGTTGATGGAGACTTCAACCCACGAAGGGTAACGGTTGCATGAGTCCACGGAGGGCTCCACCCATGAAGGGTCCACGAAGAAGCAACTTTGTCTATCCCACCATGGCCGTCGCCCACGAAGGACTTGCCTCACTCGGGTAGATCTTCACGAAGTAGGCGATCTCCTTGCCCTTACAAACTCCTTGGTTCAACTCCACAATCTTGACGGAGGCTCCCAAGTGACACCTAACCAATCTAGGAGACACCACTCTCCAAGAGGTAACAAATGGTGTGTTGATGATGAACTCCTTGCTCTTGTGCTTCAAATGATAGTCTCCCCAACACACAACTCTCACTCACAGAATTTGGATTTGGTGGAAAGATGATTTGAGTGGAAAGCAACTTGGGGAAGGCTAGAGATCAAGATTTATGTGGTTGGAGTGGAATATCTTGACCTCAACACATGTGTAGGTGGTTATCTATCAAAAAATATATGTTAGAAGTGTAGGCATGTTCTGATGGCTCTCTCCATGAATGAAGTGTGGGTGGAGGGGTATAAATAGCATCCACACAAAATCTAACTTTTACACACAAATCACCAAACTCGGTCAAACTGATTTAGTTCAAAATGTGAACGTTAGGATTCTCGGTGGGACCGACATGTCAACTCGGTGGGACCGATTTTGTTAGGTTTAGGGCATAACGTAATCTCGGTGAGACCGATTACACAAACTCGGTGAGACCGATTTTGGTAATGGACTAACAGAGAGTTGGCCAGGAAAACTAGGTGGGACCGATTCGCTCATCTCGGTTGGACCGAAACGTTGCGAAAGGGAAACAGAGAGTTTGCATTGCAATCTCGGTGGGACCGATCACTCATCTCGGTTTGACCAAAACGTTACTAAGGGAAACAGAGAGATTACAATCCCATCTCGGTGAGACCGAGATCCCTATCGGTGAGACCGAAAAGACTAGGGTTTCTAGCAGTGGCTATGTCAACTGAACTCGGTGGCGCCAGATAGAAAGTTTCGGTGGGGCCGAGTTTGACTTTTGATTTGGGACATATGTGGATATGAGAAAGTAGTTGATGGATTTTGGAGCATATCACTAAGCACTTTGAGCAAGCAAGCCATTAGGCAACACCTCATCCCCTCTTAATAGTATTGGCTTTTCCTATGGACTCAATGTGATCTTGGATCACTTAAAATGAAAATATTTAGAGTCCTGAGCTTTGAGCTTGAGCCAATTCTTTGTCCTTAGAATTTTGAGGGATCCACTTTTCTCATCCATGCCATGCCAATCATTGAGCTTTCCTGAAATGTTTATCTTTAAGTAGCATTAGCTCAATGAGCTATATGTTGTTAGGAATTACCAAAACCACCCAGTGATAGTTGCACTTTCACCACAACTCCATGTCAAACATGTACAAGGAGATCCCTGATAAGGCTTTATAAACTCACAAGCTTGGATCTGTGCATTTCTTGTTGTCTGGTCTGCCTACGATCAACTGGATCTTGAGGCACACTCTGCTACCCAAGTCAGGAGATCACAAGATGATTAGAGGGCATTCTATCAATCTGCTCCAACTATTTGATGTCCCTCAGAAGTTCAAGGTTACGAGCTTAGTGGTAGAAACAATCAAGAGGACTGCTGCTGACCAGAAGAGAAGTTGTGGGTATGCTCCACACATTCAGGAGCTTATCAACTCTAAGATGGGCACAGGAACTTATTTTCTAGGCAAGGAGCATCTACCCATATATCCTGATTTTGAAGACAATACCGTTGTGATGACTGAGGAAGATCTATCATCTGTGCAAGCACATGAGAAGAGAGAGAAGGCAAGGGCAGAGAAAGCTGTAAGGATGCCAACTGCTGAAGAGGTATCTCAAGTATTCCTGAGGAGCAAGCAAGATCAGCTTGGATATCTGATTCAAGCTACACTGAGGATTGAGAAAGGGCTTGGCCACCCTGACTCAGAATCAGGAGAGCCTGGAGAGGATTGTGGAAACAAAATTCTATGATCTTGATCTAAAGGTGACTAAGATTCAGACTGCAGTTGAGCAGCTTCGGGAGGAAGCCGAGGAGAGGAGAGGAAAAGCAACCACTGATGCTTTTAAGCGTGTGCCATGAGGTCCAAGGTCTGCTGCAGTGCCAGTCTTAGATGCCAGAATTTCAGTGTCAGCACCAGCAGCTACAGCTCCAGTGCCACCTCCAGCACCCACTCCATCAGCTCCAACTACTTCATCAGAAGCCTTTGTCCTTGGAGTTCTCTCTACACCACCTCCCGAAGATCAAGCCTGAGAGTCGTTTAGCACTATACATTTTTAAACTTTTTGGTAACTTGTTGCCAAAGGGGGAGAAACATTTATAGATCATAGGCTTCGAGAGAGGGTGTTGTTCTTTTTATCTCTCTTGCTATTTTGGTTGAACTTCTTTATTGAGTGCTTGTGTGAGATACTTTATGTCCTTGTGAGGTACTTATATGATTATGTGGTTGATCATATGCTACATTAATGTTTGGTTGAATGATGCTATCCTTTACATTCCATATATGATCATTTATTTGCTTCGTGATGAGTGCATACTTTTAATCTCTATCATTTTGAGCGCTCCACCAAGATCTATGTGACATGGAAGAGTAACCCATGATCCTAATCGATTGTGCATTTGCATTCAAAAGCAAATTTTAAATAATGCACAAATTTAGGGGGAGCTCTTGCTTATCACATACTTCTCAAAGCGACGATGCTTTTTCAATCTTATTTATCATTTGTCGAAGCTTTGATCTATATGTTGTCATCAATTACCAAAAAGGGGGAGATTGAAAGTGCAACTATCCCTGGGTGGTTTTGATAATTCCTAACAACATATAACTCATTGAGATAATGCTACTTAAAGATAAACATTTCAGGAAAGCTCAATGATTGGCATGACATGGATGAGAAAAGTGGATCCCTTAAAATTCTAAGGACATAGAATTGGCTCAAGCTCAAAGCTCGGGACTCTACATCTTTTCATTTTAAGTGATCCAAGATCACATTGAGTCCATAGAAAAAGCCAATACTATTAAGAGGGGATGAGGTGTTGCCTAATGGCTTGCTTGTTCAAAGTGCTTAGTGATATGCTCCAAAATCCCTCAACTACTTTCTCATATCCACATATGTCCGAAACCAAAAGTCAAACTCGGCCCCACCGAAACTTTCTATCCGACGCCTCCGAGTTCAGATGACATAGCACTGCCAGAAACCCTAGTCTTTTCGGTCTCACCGATAGGGATCTCGGTCTCACCGAGATGGGATTGTAATCTCTCTGTTTCCCTTCATAACGTTTCGGTCAAACCGAGATGAGCGATCGGTCCCACCGAGATTGCAATGCAAACTCTCTGTTTCCCTTTCGTAACGTTTCGGTCCAACCGAGATGAGCGAATCGGTCCCACCGAGTTTGCATGACCAACTCTCTGTTAGTCCATTACCAAAATCGGTCTCACCGAGTTTGTGTAATCGGTCTCATCGAGATTACGTTATGCCCTAACCCTAACAAAATCAATCCCACCGAGTTGACATCTCGGCCCCACCGAAAATAACGTTCACATTTTGAACTAAATCGGTCTGACCGAGTTTCATGATTCGGTCCCACCAAGTTTGGTGATTTGTGTGTAACGGTTAGATTTTGTGTGGAGGCTATTTATACCCCTCCACCCACTCTTCATTCATGGAGAGAGCCATCAGAACATGCCTACACTTCCAACATACATTTTCTGATAGATAACCACCTACACATGTGTTGAGGTCAAGATATTCCACTCCAACCACATAAATCTTGATCTCTAGCCTTCCCCAAGTTGCTTTCCACTCAAATCATCTTTCCACCAAATCCAAATTCTGTGAGCGAGAGTTGAGTGTTGGGGAGACTATCATTTGAAGCACAAGAGCAAGGAGTTCATCATCAACATACCATTTGTTACCTCTTGGAGAGTGGTGTCTCCTAGATTGGTTAGGTGTCACTTGGGAGCCTCCGTCAAGATTGTGGAGTTGAACCAAGGAGTTTGTAAGAGCAAGGAGATCGCCTACTTCGTGAAGATCTACCCGAGTGAGGCAAGTCCTTCGTGGGCGATGGCCATGGTGGGATAGACAAGATTGCTTCTTCGTGGACCCTTCGTAGGTGGAGCCCTCCGTGGGCTCGCGCAACCGTTACCCTTTGTGGGTTGAAGTCTCCATCAACGTGGATGTACGATAGCACCGCCTATCGGAAGCACGTCAAAAATCTCTGTGTCTCCAATTGCGTTTGCACACTCCAAACTCCTCCCTTTACCTTCATATGCAATTGTTTTACTTTCCGCTGCTATACTCTTAGAATTGCATGTGTAGGTTGATTGTTTGACTTGTGCTAAGTTGCTAAAATCTGCCTAGAACTAAAATTGGGAAAAGGCTAGATTTTTATTTGGTCAAGTAGTCTAATCACCCCCTCTAGACATACTTTTGATCCTAAAGTGACACACAACAGCGCTTGCACATGAGCGTGGGGCAGGTCGTGCATGCAGGGTCATTTTAGTACAAGGCACAACTCCGAATATTTGAGAAAAAACTACCATATTAGGGTTTGTTGTTCCATTGAACTACCACATTAAAAATGTGACTGATAGCTAACAATTTTTTTAATTTTATGACTAAAAACTACCACTTTCAGAAAATGGTCAGTTTAGACGATTTAAACACGTTTATGACATACGAGACCCACACGTTAGGGCCAACGTGGCGGCAAAGTCAACTCCATCTATTTTGACTGTTATTATGAGTGGGGCCCACACGTCGGCATCAATCTTCTTCTTTCTCCTCCTCTCTCTCTCTCTTTGGCATTTCTTCAAACACCCCATGTGCACCCGCGAGCCACCTCCGCAACACTTCACTGCCGGCGCTCACCTCCCCCCTGCCTCGAGCCTGTATGGATCCGGAGAGCCCAAGCTTCCCAACCACTCCAAGGAAGATCCCGTCGCCGGCACACACGACTGCACGCACCTTCGTTGTGGCAAGCGCTGCGTGCACAGCTCCGCACATGCTCGCGGCGGTCGGCCGCCAGCCGGCTAGCCCGCGGCGACGGCGGCTGCGCACACACGCTCGCGGCTGCAGGCGCTGCGCGCACGGCTCCGCAAACGCACGCGGTGGCGGCGCACGCACACATGCAAGCCAGTAGTGCAAGCGAGGGCTACGACTACATGCTAGGCTACGGCTAGCATGCAAGTTAGCGCAGCGCAGTGCACGCTCGTGGTCGTGGCCGAGCTGTTCAAGGAGGCCTTGGTCGCCGGCACGGCCGAGGCGGCTCCACCCGTCATGGTTGTGTCGCCGTCTCCAGTCTCCGACCAACGCCGGGGAGGCGCTGCGCCTGGGCGTCGCCATGGAGTTCGGAGCTCAAGCACGGGTGCACACAAGACGTTCGTGGAAATGCCAGAGAGAGGGGGGAGGAAGACGAAGATTGATGCTGACGTGTGGGGCCCACATGTAATAAAGGTCAACCTAAAGGTCGAAATAAGCGGGGTTGACTTCGCGCCACGTCAGCCCTGACGTGTTGGTCCCGTATGTCATAAACGTGTTTAAATCATCTAAACTAGTTATTTTCTGAAATTGGTACTTTTTAGTCATAAAATTAGAAAAATTGTTAGTTATCAGTCACTTTTTTGAATGTGGTAGTTCAGTGAGACGGCAACCCCTAATGTGATAGTTTTTTTGTCAAATACTCTTATAGCTCCACTTATTGCATTGGTATAAGACCTAGCAACTATGCGCACTATAAAATGAAACAAAAGAAGTATAAAGTTTCATCAACTAATTCAATTTTTTTATGCACATAAAAAAGACAAATATCTAGCTCAAATACAACAAAGAAAAAAACCTATTGGTAGTTTTTGTGTGTCAGGAAAGCCTGTTTGGATTTTTGTGGATTTGTGGACCAAATAGTGTCACTTCTCTCCCTACCCTAGAACTCTCTGAAAATTGAAAAACTCAACCCCTACGAAGCAGAGGATTTGTAGCACGCATGTGCGGGGCCACGCAACCCCTTTTTCTTTTGGCTTTCGATTTTCATTCTTTCATATCTTTTGGAAGAAAAGTCCAAATTAAGTTTTGCTTTCAGGTTCATGTTTCTGATGACGGGGGCTTGCAAATGAGATCCATTTAGAATACGTTTTGACAAGTTTTTAATTTTCTATTAAGTTTCAACTTCTGAAACTTCGTACAAGCGACGGGCAAAATTGTCAGTTTCAGAACCTGCGACCGACAAAATAGTAATCTTTAAGTTTCAACTCTGAAACTTTGTATGAGAAACCGACAAAATCGTAAGTTCGTAAGCTACAACCGACAAAATCGTAAGTTTCAGAAACTAAAGCTTAAAACTTGCCATGCCCTCATGCGGGATCTGACGACTTTGCGGATCGTGAGACAATTGGGCGGCTGACACAGCTAGACAAGTGCCTGCCCTAGACAAGTGCCTGCCCTTGGAGATTTCCGCCCCTTGACTATTCTCGAGTTTGGGAAAAACCTAAAGAAAGAACTTTGCTCAAAGCACTCCCCTCTTCCTGCTAACTATCCCAAACAACCCATATTTCAACATACAACATGCATACACAATGTTTTGCATGATAGATTGGTCAAAATTGCTTTCAAATGATGAAATAAGAGTTACACGTTATCACACAAGCCCTACACAACTCTTGTAGTCGTAGTCATGTATCATTTGTGGATGACGAGTTGCTATCTTTCATATTATAGCAACGTCATGCATAATTAGAGAACATGGTGTTGCAAAGCAAGGATGACCCTATGGATAGGGCACATGCATGTTCAAACTTGGAAGAGTGTTTGTTGATGAACATGCATCATAATCTTGATACCGACGGCTTAGTGCGATTTACTCATAGAGTTAAAAGAGCAAATTATATGGACTCATGGATTTTGAAAGAACAAAGGTAGAATTAGGAAACTATGTTATGTGGAAGTTTTTTTCTTTCAGAGAACATGTGGAAGTTAATCCGAACTACGTTTACGGTTATGGAGATTGAAACGAGATCGACACACAACGTGATATTTGATGGTACGTAGTTTTTTTGGACCAGCTTCCAGCGAACGCTGCGAGGCATGGCATATGCGAATGTTTTTTATGGCACAATTTTTAAAGCACACTTCAAAACATACATGGCATATTTTGGCAAAACAAAAGATTTGCTGTAAAAATTACCCTGTTCACTTGAAGGAATTGTCATGCTTCCGACAGCACAAATTGCCGTAAACGACTTTCGTTTTACTATGGTTCCCCAGTGAATGTTCGCTGAATAACAAATTTTCTTTTTCCAAACGTTGCTCGTTAGATGCTTTTCTAGTTGGGCAGCACTGGGCACCGGTGCGCTGGCCAAAAGTTTCGGCCGGTCTGCTCAGAGCCGCCCGATCTGGTTGCACGGGACCGTCAGATCCTAACCCCCTATTCTATTTTTTTCTTACCTTATCCACTCCAGCACACAGAGAGAGGAGCGAGCCAGTCAAGGCCGCCATGGATGCGTGACAACGAAGCCCGCGCTTGCCGCCTTGGCACCGCTCGTCCTCGTCGTCCTCGCCGCCTGTGGCGCTCGTCGCCCCGGCGATGGCGCCGCCCGCGCTTGTCGCCCCAGCCGCCCGCCGCATCGCTCATCGCCCCGGCAAGGGCGCCGCCCGTGCTTCGTCGCCTCGGCAATGGCGCCGCTTCGCGCTCGTCGCCCCGTCCATCCATGCTCGTCGTTCTGGCTGCCCGCACTCGCCGGAGATCCCTGAGCTGACCCGTGGTAGGAAATCTACCAGTGTTTTCTGGCTGACCCAGCCATTGTAGCTTTTTTTGTCATGGATGCAGCTCCGCCTCACCAATGATTGACTGGTTCCAGCAAAAAACAGAGATGTTCGTTGTAGCATTTTTTCATGTCGGTCGTAGCAAATGAAGACAACGGTTGCAGAAAAAATCCTCGTTGCCGCCGTCGAGCTTGCAACTCCACAAGGAAAAAAGCGGATGTAGCAAAACTCCTCGACGGGTGTAGCAAAAACTACAACGGTTGCAACAAGAAAAGTCGTTCTCGTCCCGGGACTCAGCTCGGCCAGGGCCGGTCCTGAGATTATGGGGGCCCGGGGCGAAACTAAGGCAGTGGGCCCTTTTTATAAACATCATAGTAATAATATTTTTTTGTGGAGGGTCACAGCAATATTATTCAATATACGTTTAGATGAAATGTTATGAACAAACCCTTAAATGTATTCAAAATCAATATATCAAATAATTTGTAAGTATTTTCCTTTAAAAATTCTTCTAACATTCATCCATGCAAAGTTATTTATGATGGGGTCATTGTCAATCTTGTCTAGCAATTTCTTCTAAATGATCTCCGTCCAGGCAACTATCTCGACTCACCATGTAGTATTAATCTCAACAAGAATTCAACTACTCCTCTCATTGATTTTATCAAGTCAACCTCACGTTTCCCTTTTCTTTTCTCGCTACCACATGCATAATTTCTAGACAAAATAAAAATAAAATCATCCAAAATTAAATAGTTCAAGCTGTGCATCATTTATGTGAAAGTAATTATTCGATTAGTAACAATTTTCCTTGTTGCTTGTTGCTAATTATTCGAGGTAAATTAGATATATGATAGGGAGTAGTAATATATGATTGTTAAGCACCCAATTTCTCACACATATCACATCTTTTTACTCATCCAGAGGCGAAATAGTGGTATACCTGGGATTGATCGGATCGCCATTGATGATCGGACACTAGACGATGATACGATGCAGACTTCCCGCGGGATCTGTGAGTCGATGTAGGTGTGCGCCGCGCCCAGCCTCTGGAGAGTGGAGACCGGAGGCGCTGGGCGATGTCAATTGCCAGGGCCTAACTGGTTGCATCCGTCGCCTGGAGAACTGTCTACTGTCTGCGGCGACTTGAGGCAGGGAGTTCAGAAACGACGGGACAAGAGAATAGGAAATTAGGGATTGTCACGAATGGGACGAGATGATTACGTCAAATTACTTGCCTTATTACAGGACTAAAATTACGCTGCTAACTATACGTCCCTTCCTTTCTCTGTGCCTTCAGTTGGGCTGCTTTTATTTTCTAAAGAGAAGCTAATAAGGGCCTATGGGCTACGTGCATACAGAAAACCCTGGGAGGGGGCCCCTGGATTTTGGGGGCCCGGGGCGGCTGCCTCCCTGCCCCCCCTCAGGGCCGGCCCTGAGCTCGGTCATGAATGAATGTAGAAAAAAATGAAACGGGTGTAGCAAAACAAATCACCGGTTGCAGCAAAAACATATACCGGTTGCAACAAAAAAGAAGAAGAAAAAAAAGCATCATGGTCACCCTGGTCACCATGGTCGCCGTCGAAGAAGAAGCCCGTTCTGGCAATTCTGGACGCAGGTTCCAACAATCTCTACCGTTGAAGCTTTTTTAGTCAATGGTTGTAGCTTTTTCCTTTTCACATTGTCTGGTCGGTGTTGTTTTCATCTACTGTTGAAACTTTTCTACATGGATGTAGCAAAAATCTTCAGCGGTAGTAGCAAAATTCTACTACGGTTGCAGCAAAATCGTCGTTGTCATCGTCGCGAGGTCGCAGCTCCGCCTGATGGATGTAGCAAAAAACTTCGCCAGTAGTAACAAAATCCAACTGCGGTTGCAGCTTCCCCTTGCTGTGCAGTTCCATTGAAGCTTTTCCGTCTATGGTTGAAGCTTTTTTCAACAGCTGTTGAAGCTGTTCTAGGTGACGGTTGCAACACTAGTATACGCGGGTGCATCCAGCCATGGCGGCTGACGAGGGAGCGCCTGGCCGCCGGCGATGGAGATTGTGGTCGCCCAGTCGCAGCCGGGGAGGGGGGGAGGGGGGAGGGAGGGAGGGGATGCGCCCGCGTGAAGGCTGGAGGTAGGTGATGGATCTGACCATGGCGGCAGGCAGCCATGGCGGCCGGCGAGGGGATCCTGGCGGCCGGCGATGGAGGTCGTGGTGGCCCAGTCGCACCCCGGAGGAAAGAAGGGGGGAGGGGATCCACGTTCGTAAAGGCTGAAGGTAGGGGATGAAACGCATAGAGAAGGAGGCGGATCGCGCGGGGCCACAGTGTACTGCGCGCAGGCCAGCGTGGCGTGGGAGCAGGCCGAAAATTCGGCCGGCGCACCGCTCCCAAATGTTTACCTTTCTAGTTCTGGAGAATTCATAGCTAGATTTTCACCATTTCCTTTTTACAAACAGAGCATTAGATTATACAAGTGCGCGGCGGTCCGTAGCGTATTAGTTTAGGGTTTAGGCACGAGGC
Source organism: Triticum urartu (assembly GCF_003073215.2). NCBI lineage: Eukaryota > Viridiplantae > Streptophyta > Magnoliopsida > Poales > Poaceae > Triticum > Triticum urartu. The sequence continues at coordinate 508,068,335 of NC_053024.1, read as the reverse complement.
AACGACATCCCACGAGCCACATGCAGATCCTACTAGCGTCCAATTCCGTGCACCAAATCAAATCAGCTCCCTGACCAGCCCTTCCGACGGTTCGCTCCTCTGCCGCAACGCAAAACCTCCATCTAATCGATCGAGCTACATCCACATCCACAGGCCACGCAGACGCAGACGGACCCAAACCCCCCAGCCAGGATCCCGCCGCACCCGCACCCGCGCCCGGCGTCTACATATAACCCGCCCGCAGCGGGTGCAGAGCCAACAGCACTGTAACACTTGTCCGCGCCGATCGACCGAGCCCGAGAGCGCGCCAATGGACCCCTGCGCCTTCGTCCGCCTCACCGTGGACCAGCTCCTCCTCAAGCTCCCCGCCGTGCCGCGCCCCAGCTCCGGCGCCGCCGGCGTGCACCCCTCCACCTCCCCCTGCTTCTGCACGCTCCACCTCCAGGACCACCCTTCCTCCCTCTCCCGCACGGCGCCGCTGCCCCTCGCGTCCGCCTGCCTCCCTGGCGGGGCCTGCGGCGGCGACCCCGTCGTGCTCAGCCTCGACGCCGCCGCCGTGCAGAAGCTCTCGGGCCGCCCCGTCGAGCTCGTCGTCACCGTGCACGCGGGCCAGTCCAAGGGGAGCACGAGCACCGGCTGTGGCGTGGGCGCCAGCCGCGCCCTCGGGAAGGTGCGCGTGGCCGTCGACGTGGCGCTCGCCGCGGCCGGGGAGACCGTCGTGGCGCGCGACGGGTGGGTGGACGTGGGGAAGCCGGCGTCGTCGGCCGCGCGCGCGCAGATCCACATGCTCGTGCGGGCCGAGCCCGACCCGCGCTACGTCTTCCAGTTCGGGGGCGAGCCGGAGTGCGGCCCCGTCGTCTACCAGGTGCCTGGCGGAAGCGCCGGCGGCGGGCAGCGGCAGCCGGTGTTCACCTGCCGGTTCAGTGCTGGCCGGAGGGCAGCTCGGACCAGGTAGGTGCCATGGTTACAGTACACGCTATACACTTGCTGTACGCGTAGATTCTTTCCATTTACTTGCTATAAATTGCGATAGCCTATTTGTAAGTTGCCTTAACAAAATTTAGAGTCGTTCGATCTTTCCAGCTCTTGGATTGAAATGCAACGGCCAAGATGCGTTTTCTTTCTTAGATAACCGTTTTGCCCTAGCTTTCTTCCTCCGCCGGTCTGGCTGCCTGCCACAGCTTGGCGGCGTTGTCGTGCGCGTCTCATAGCCCCACCCTCCTCAAGCTATGGCGTTGGCGTGCACGTGTCATCGGCCCACCCTCCTCAAGCTACCACCTCTCTGCCGGTCTCCTGCCGCCTCCCAGCCCCCTCTAACCCCAATGTTTTCCTCCAGCTTCAATGGGCTCCCACCCTTCTCTGCATCGAAACCAATCAACCCCCCTCCGTCGCCATAAGGGACGTCGCCACTGCCGCGTTGTCCCAGGCTACGGGTCTGTCCCGACTCAGCCTCGCTGGTCTCCCCCC